>NC_079202.1:29269098-29495733 GCF_026745355.1 Beta vulgaris subsp. vulgaris | reverse complement strand
GTAAAGTTATAACAATGAAACGCGTAGAGCGCAGTTGGATGTACAATAGAGTTGATGGAGGTTACTTAGGACCGAATTTGTCAACGGGTTCCAAGAGTTTATTGAGTTTTCTACACAACATCAAGTACACAAGGACTCCAACCAGATTAGATGCCCATGCCAGAAGTGCAATAATAGACGCTTTCTAGATGTTTAGACAGTTAGAGAGCACTTATATAGGAGAGGCTTTTGTCATTCGTACTTTGAGTGGATTTGTCACGGGGAAACAAACATCTCTCAACCACTTGTAGAGCAATCCAATCCTTACCAGGATTGATCGTTGATGCATTTGGATCGCTTCATGAAAATCTAAATCACAATGCAGGAGATGAAGTTGAAGAAGAACCAAATGATGAAGCGAAGAAGTTTTTTGATTTACTTAAGGCCTCGAATGATCCATTGTATGAAGGGAGCAACATGTCCGTTTTAGAGATGGCTGCAAGGATAATAGCTTTGAAATGTGAATACAATTTACCACATAGGTGTGTTAATGCGTTCGCTTCCTTAGTGAATGAGGCTATTCCAAACAATAACCTAATGAGTAGAACTTTTTATGATAAAAAAAAAGTTCTTAAAGGTTTGCAACTTCCTCATGAGAAAATACACATGTGCCCTAATGGTTGCATGCTATTTTGGAAGAACGATGCACACTTAGAACAATGCAAAGTGTGTGGTAGTGATCGATATAAAAAGACCTCTAGAGAAAAGCTCATTCCAGTCAAAGTTCTAACATATTTCCCAATCACTCCAAGATTGCAAAGGTTGTATGCCACAAATAATATTGCAAAGGAAATGACTTGGCACCATAAAAATCCAAGGGCTAGAGGCACCATGGCACACCCAAGTGATGGGGATGCTTGGAAGCATTTTGATGATACTTACCGATTTCGCCTCCGAACCTCGAAATGTTCGCCTTGGATTGTGCACGGATGGGTTTACACCATATGGAAAATTTGGAGGAAAATATTCATGTTGGCCAGTAATTCTTACTCCATAAAACTTTACCTCCATCAATGTGCATGAAAAAACCGTTTATGTTCCTTTTCTTTGATTGTCCCTGGTCCCAAAAATCCTAAAGGGAACATAGACGTGTACATGCAACCATTAGTTGAAGAGTTGAAACAATTGTGGGAATATGGTGCATCGACTTATGACATTTCAAAGAAATAGAATTTTAATTTACGTGTTGCTCTTATGTGGACAATAAGCGATTTTCCAGCATATGGCATGTTATGAGGATGGCAACTACAGGGAAAAAAGCATGTCCTTATTGCATGGATAAGAGTAAGGCATTTTGGCTTCAAAATGGAGGTAAAGTGACATGGTTTGATTGTCATCGTCAATACCTTCCACAAAACCATCCTTTTCGAAAGAACAAAAAAGCTTTTCGAAAGAATATGGTTGAAAAAGATTACCCTCCTCCAAATCTTTGTGGGGGGGATGTATGGAAATACGTGTCAATGCTACCTAAGACCACTAATGGTTCCGAGGCCCTTAAGAGGTTGAAAACGGAGAAAATGGGGTGGTTCAAGCAAAGTATATTTTGGGAACTTCCTTATTGGAAGGATTTGTTGATTCGACACAGCTTAGATGTCATGCACATTGAAAAAAAAATTCTTCGATCAGCTCATAAACATAATAATGGATGTGAAGGGACAAAGTTCAGATTCTAATAGTGCAAGGAAAGATATTACCCTTTATTGTAAACGGCAAGAACAAGAGCTCACTAAGGATGCAAGCGGAAATCCAAGCATGCCAAAAGCACCTTATGCATTAGATAAAGCTCAAAGAAAAGTTTTATGTGAATGGGTTCGTAACTTAAAGTTCCCAGATGGATTTGCCTCGGATTTTGAGTAGATGTGTTGATCTCAATCATGTAAGCTTTCTGGAATGAAAAGTCATTGATTGTCATGTGTTTATGGAAAGGTTACTACCTGTGGCTTTTAAAAGAGTTGCTCCCCGTACATGTCTGGAATGTGGTGGTGGAAATTAGCCAATTTTTCCGAGATTTGAGCTCTTACACAATTCAATTCGAGGACATGGTTCGTTTAGAAAAGAACATTCCAGAAATCCTTTGCAAATTGGAAAAGATTTTCCCGCCAGCATTTTTCAACTCCATGGAACATCTACCAATTCATTTGCCTTATGAAGCAAAAATTGGAGGACCAGTTCAGTATAGATGGATGGTTGAACTTGAACATGGTTCTTCTACTATTACTTACACACCATCACTTCTTTCTCAACTTTCAAGTCAATTACAACAATCTCAACAACAACTTGAACAATCTCAACAACAAGCCAATGAGCGGATGGTTGAACTTGAACGCAAACAAGCTGAGTATGAGAAGAAGTGTGAACAACTTGAGAATGAACGTATAGTAGTAGAGAGGGAGAGCATTAAATCTCACAAGAGAACCAAGAAGAAATGAGAAAATTTATGGAATATATTGAAGTCATGAAGAGACAAGTTCTAGAGAGTTCGAAAGGTTCAAAACTGTGTAAATCCAAGCATTCAACTCATTCTCGTGACAATGAAGATCCATCAAGTGGAGGTGCTCCTTGTGCTACTTAGTTCCATTACTATTCAAGAGTAAAGGGGTTCTAGAAGTTACATTTTGGACAACTTACTTTAGTAGCTTCCGTTTGGACAACTTACATTAGTAGTCTATGCTACTTTGTCGATGGTTTTTGTAAGCTATGTTTTTACATGAATTTAAAATATAAGCACTATTTCCCCCCTTATTAGTTGGGTATGTAGTAGTTGATGGTTTTGGTTGTAAGTTAGTTAACTTTGTTAAACTTTATTATATATATATATATATATATATATATATATATATATTTATATTTATATGGAAACAATTATTATAATTATGATTACTATTATTAACAGGTTTTTTATTTATTTGCAATGTGCCAATAAAAAAAATACGTGAAATGAATAATACCTACCGCTTATTGGTAGGTAATTGTAACATAGGGTGCACACTATACTTTGGCAGTGCATAGCTTCAGTTAAAAGCATATAATATAATTGTATCAGTTTAATACGAAAAAATTATATTTAAAATTGCAAAACAAAATAAAAGGTAGCTAGAAAACTGCATATACTAAAGTAATGATGTAAGTAAACATTATCTAAGAAGTTTGAGCAACAAACATTAGTGATAGGTTGTCGTACACCTGTCAAAAATAGTTCCTGCAAAACTTTCTAAGAGTTCTAACAATATAGTACGGTATAGAAAAACTAAACAAGATCATAAATATTATAATTAAGGTTCTAAAGTATAAAAATCATATTGTAAGGATATAGGATAATGGTTCACCATGTTTGTAACTATAATCTATCAAAATATCATCAATAGTTCAATTAATCAGATATCTAGAGCACATTTTAAATCCTACGACCGGGTCTTAATGCTCTCAAATCAACATATGTAGTACGGTCGCTAACATAATTAGATTTTCTAATTGTAGGTAAACCTCTAAAAGTAAGATCTTGGTCAATACAAACAATTATTAGTAACATTTAATCAGAAAATTGATCAAATTGCAAAACTAACAAAAAAACACTAATCAATTAGAGATATCAATAACTAACCAAACCATCAATAAATATCAATCAAGAATCATAGCATATAAACATGGATTCCAAAACCCTAGAAATAGAAACTACTCAATCACGAAATAAAGAATACAATCTAAATTTAAAAAGAAAAGCATAACTAAAGAAATCAACGAAAAAACTAATAGAACTCATGAATTAATGGAGAAAAATAAAAACTCGGGTTTACTAAAAACTAGAGAGAAAAAAAAGGAAGAAAACTAAACAAAACCTAGAATACAAATAACGTGCAAAAGGGCGGAGGATAGGAAAAAGTCAAAAACCTAATATAATTAATACTAGGTAACCTAATATGACTAGGAAAGTAAGTTACAAAAATAAGGAAATTCAAAATATCATTAAATGGGCAGAAATAGTGATACGCGTGCACGATAATAGAGAACAGCAGAAACAGTGCAATCTTCCGAAAGGCATAACTCTTTGATTAAAATTCTCACCGAGACGTGTCACCTATCGCTGGAAAGCAGAAACAGTGCAATATTCTGAAGGACGTAACTCCTTGAATGAAATTCTCATCGGGGCGTGCCACCTATAGTTGGAAAGCTCTTTAAATCTACTTTCCAAATATGCTGAAATTATTAGATTATAAGAAGCACATCAAAAGTTATGATCAGAAGAGTAGACATGACTTCTTTTCACATTTGTTCTACTGATTTTTCGCTTTGTTTCGTTCAAACTCATACTATAGCATATCGAAACGATCCTTATCATTGTAGAAACCTTCCAAATGCTCCTAATCCTCAAGTTTAGTTAATCATATTCTAAATACATTCACAATAATTGAAATTCATCAAAAATAAGAAAAATACCACTACTACAATAAAGCCTAAAGAGACCCCCTAAAATTGCATTTAGAGACCACATGAGAGGTGGTCTTCAGCTATGGTCTCTCAGGATAAATTAACCACTTATTGCTGGTGGTTTCTTAATTTGATAAAAGAGACCACTTCCTTAAAATAAGTGGTTATTTATGAATTTAAATAAGGAAAAAAAAGAAGGAGAAGGCGCCACATTTTTCAGATAGGTGGTCTTTTCTATCTTACAAAGAAATCATTTTTAATATGTAGGTGGTCTATTTAATATTTCTTAAAACACCACCTGAAAGAAAAAGGTGGTCTCTTTAACCTTTTTTATTTAAAAAAAAATGACAATATTTCAATATTATTATACGCTTCTCCAATCCGTTTCACCTGCTCCATGCGTGTCTTTCATAATCTAGAAGTAATTTACATATACATAGAACATCTAGGCACTTGTATTGATATAATTCTGATGACTTTAAAATTGGAATACCTTTTCATTCATTCAATATCATTCACTACAAAATCACATGCATATCAATATAATGTTAGAAGATTCCAAAAATTGTAAGGCCAAAGGTAAACCCTTGCAACAAAAGAAGGAAAAAAGAAAAGAGAATTGTAAGGCCAAAGGTACATGATTTTACTGCATCCATCATGACCCCTGCAAGAAGTGTTTGGATTTGGTCATTCAGGCAAGCTTACCACCGCCCCTGCAACTGGTAAAATTCTTGTGTACCACGACGCAGTAATTCCCTTGCAAATGGTAAAATTCCTACAATGATATCTGCACCAGAATTATCAACAAAAATCACAGCCTGCCATATGGAAAGAAATGGTCAGTGCAGGAATTATCAGTTACGCAAGAGTAACTTTGGATCCATCACTGTCATCTACTTAGCCACAAAGTTATCACCTTTTGCCAGGACTTCTTATATCCACTGCAATTTGAAAGTCTCAAGGTCATCAATAACCGAGGGTCGAGGGACAAGGTTCTGGCCATAAAGGACATCCCATCCTTTGAGAATACCTCTGCAAGCTTCAGAATATAGAGCACACAAACTTAATACGCCAACATCACATATTGAAAAATAAGCGAAGAAGAGATTCCGGATTAATATGTAACCCTTATTGAAATATACTAGTAATAGAAAAAAGGCCCAGGCCTCCAATATAGTGTGCAAGGATTCATTTTACAGTCTACTAGTTATAGATGGAGAAGTTTAACTTCTACTACTTATGTTTAGAGTAATTGCATCAGTAGTTGGTGCATAATTCGTATATACATGCTATTACACAAGATGATGGGAAAGCTATAAGGTTTGTATTTGCAAGATCTTTCCAGCACAAAGCATTGGTACCTGTGCAGAGCCAAGGTCAAATATATATTTTCAGCAAAGATTCCTCTAACGAGATGCTCTAAACGTTTCACTGGATCTTCAATAGCATCATTGAGATTTACCACATTGCTGAATAATGATATAGCCTTCGCATTCTCATCACCCTACAAAACAGAAAAAAATAGATCGGTAGATATATATGGACAAGGTTCAAGTACTTGATGTTGATTCGATATGCAGAAATTATTTGATTATCCTAATTTTTCGAATAGGTCCCAAAAAAAGATGGAAGAAAAAAGACAGCAGCATCTACTATGTACCTTCACTTTTTTAAATATGTCTTTGAACCCCAATTCCCGAAGCACTTGCTCCCGAAGCCTGCATAGTAGCTACCGGGGGAGGGGGCGATGTAAGTCTCTGAAAGCCAAGTTAAAGGGTAAGATTCTCTCTCCTTCTTTCTTTCGAACTTTGCTCTTAATTTTGTTTTAACTGGAATTTTGAACGAAGGGCGTAAAGACGAGTTCCAAGAGTCATCCAAGCACAGAATCCCAGATCACTTCTAGAGTACAACAACAGGAAGTAGGACGTCAGCTTTAAAAACATGCTGATTCTTATTGATTAGCAAAAGCATTGAGTTGTATCGAGTTGTCTTAAGAGGTAAAAATCCATAAGAAGACGCCACAAGGGTAAAGAGAGACAAACATTAGGAAGTCATAGTTCAGTTCCATAAGGTGTTCCCATATTTTAGTTACAGGCTTTCAGTTTCAGTTACTGAGCTCTCAGCTTTTACTGAAATGTGTCCTTTTGTTTTTTAGTTCAATCAGCCATAATTCTGAACTAAGGGTATTCAATTCTCAATGCAATGCAATTCTAAAACCAGTTGATGGGCTTTCACCTTCAACCAAGAGCTAGACATACCTCGCTTCCTGATTCTAAAACTAATAATTCCATACTGAATCCATGTTTTATTCAAGCACTCATAATAATTTACAGGAATCTGCTAAATAAATTATATAATACAATATAAACTAACCTAACAATCGTTCCATAAGCCACTGTAAATCTCTAAGGTAATGAGAGTAGAAGTTAGAACCTACCAATATGCATGAGACATTTACATTTTCACCATATCTAAAAGCAAAATGCATGAGAAATGGAAAAAAAATATTGGTAGTGCCTTTAAGCTAAAGCAATATTGCGAATAAAACCAAAAATTCCATTAACATATGATTAGAGAGCTACGACAGTACAATTAGTGCTAATATTCATAAAAACACTCAATATCATATATAGTCGAATCAGTTTTTACTGAATGTTAGAGAGAGAATTCAGATTTTGTACTTTGATATAGTAAACTCTGAAAAGAGATACCCTAAAAGCTTGAAAAGTTAAAAAGTGATCTTCTCCTTTGTGATTCTCTTTGTCAAAGAGGTATAAAATTCTTTTAACATGCAGAAAATTTTATTTTTGCTTACTGCCATTTGAGATTTTTCTTATTTCATCATTATTTGATTTGAAGTCTTGACTTAGAAGATCAACCACATAAAATTGATTTCATAGCTTTGCTGGCATGCATTTTCTTGCATATGATTTACTCCAATTTTCAACTTTCAAGCATAACTGCATAAGTATGTTTAATTATATGTTAAAAATGGATCCTATGTTTTGAATTATGCGATGTTTCACGTATTAATTATTTGTGCGATGAATATTTTTACTCAGCCAACGATGGAATGCAAGTCTAGGATTATATTTATAGTAGTATGAATCTTGATATATGCTTTTACAGCTACAGGACACGTAATGTGTCCATAAGGTGTTTTAGAAACATTGCTCATATTGAGTTCTAAGTGTTAATTGATATTTAGTTTCTCACAATCTTTGTACAAATTAATCAACAAGAAATCAAGTCATATGTTGAATGTTTTCAAGATTATAATACACATTACCATTACCAGTATTGCAAGGCAGCAACTAAGCAGTATTAACAACAATTAACACACAAATTAAGCAATTATCTAAGCAAGCAGCAAGCAGGCGTTTAGCGAGAAACCTCCAAGCTCAAATCAAGCATAAAAAACAGCAATTAACTCACAAATTGAATGACAAACTTAACTAAATCTCTAAAAACTAAAAACTAAATCAATAAAACTGAATTCAAATTAACAGCAAATCGAGGCTGCGACGACGGTAGGGCAGACAATATCGACGACGGCAACATTACATCAACCACAGCAACAACCGCAACATCAACAAGCAGCATCGCCGCAACCACAGCGCGCGATGGAGAGAGAGGTGCTCAGTCACCGGCGAGCAACACGGCGCGACTCCGGTGGTTATAGTGTGCAGGAGGAGAGAGAAACACATGGGCAATAGCAACAGCACCGCGGTGGCTCGCGAGCAGCACTGCGGTGGCAGAATACGAACAGAGGAGAGAGATGAGTCGGCACGAACGACCAACAATAGAGCTCCGGCGAGCTTTGACAATTACCGGCGACGGGAGCGAAAGAAAGAGACGGGCAGGTGCGAGAAAAATGGGGTTTGAGGGTTTTTCCTTTTGGGATTTGAGAACTGACGAGGCAGACAGAGATTATTGAGGTGGGGTGGTTTTGTTTCATTCACATTAAACCGACAAAGACGGTTGGAAGAGTATACTGATTTTATTTTTTAATTTGGCCAAATACATACCCGCTAATATATATTTTAGGAATTCATATTTTCTTTAGAAGGATATAAATAAAAATAACCACTTAATAAAAATAAGTGGTTTCTTTAATATTTGTGATTTTAAGGATGTGCAAAAAGACCACATGTCTACAAAAGGAGGTCTTTTTATCGTAAGATAAGAGACCTCTTGTCTAAGAAATTAGGTGTTTTTTGCTAAATAATCACTTATGTTATCCAAGTGGTCTTTTATGGGTGGTTACTTTGCCCATATTTGTAGTAGTGTACCGAATAGGAGTAGAATAACATAACTTAAGAATAATGCAACATTCAACCTAAATATGAAACTAAAGGCTCGAAAATGCAACTTAATGCACCTAAAAACTATCTCCATTATATAAGCCAATGGAGGAGGTGTAGTGTCCTTTTTTGAAGTGACTAAAATACCCTTAATGATCTAATTAATGGAATGAAAAAAATTACAAAAGCAAATTATTTAGAAATTCTCATTCCAACTTGCCATTTAAAACAAGTTTAAAATGGTATATGCATCAAATACTTCAATCAAAAATTAAATGGACAAAATAATTATACCTTATAAAAAAAGATGGCATACATAACGTGCAACCTTTTTATTTTTTTACATAGCGAATTAATATATCTAAATTCATCTAACTGTTGAATTTTTCACATTTAAGTTTAATCATAAATAAAGTAGGAATGGAGTATCTAATAGAATAACAAATTTTGAAATTAACGCACGCATCGCGTGCATATGAAGGCTAGTATATAAATATGACACGTCAATTAGCAGAGAACATTAGCCACAAAATCACAAAAAACACAGCTAGAACAACCGAATTTATGTTTGTTTAAGATTTAAGTCACTTTTCTAGTTATGCACATTGAAGAAAGCATGAACGAAACAAATGGACTCCGAATGCTCACCAACTACGGCAAAAATTAATCTACTATAGCACCCTATTGGGTATATGTTGCATCCATCACTCTAATTATATGTGTAAATTTTAAAAGGATAGATGGTAGCTAAAGGAGTTGGAACCAAAGCAATATCAAAGTGAGCAATATGGAACTGCAGCTAAATGTTTCTTCCGCAACAAATATTCACCAAAGAGGACAAAATGGCATAACAAAATTCAACTTATTTATTTACAAGTTGAGCAGTTAAAACTAGCTATGCATCCATCCAATTGACTAGATTAAGTAATTGATGCATAATTGGAGACATAACCTTCTTCAGACTAACTTGCTGCTACTTATCCCTCACATCCAACTTACAGCCCCAAATGAAATGGCCTTACTGTAGGTTAATGTTTTGTAACTGCTTTGGAACGCATCCACTAAAATGGTTGTTGGCAACATTCCTATAAAAGAGGAATTTACCATCAATTAACCAATAGGCTCAATTTTACCCCTAAATTTTATTCATAGACAAATCTTACTTACAAATTCTGCAGAGGCAGAAATCAGTATAAAGAGAGCACTAACAAGGTGTTTAAACTGGTCAAAGAACTCATTGTTGATGGAAGATTGCCAGTGAGAGCACTGCTTGAAAGGCCCCTGAAAATTAGTATATGAGTTAGCGTTGCAAAAAACAGTTTTCAAATAGAAACTTTTAAGTTCAATATTTAATCAAGTATTTTGTCAAAAACAACCATTTATACGCAAATTTTGTGAGAAACACTTTTTTAAAATTTTTTAGTCTAGAGAAACCTTAATACTAAAATGTTTGTTAGAAGAAACCTGAAAACGTCATTTCAGACATTGACTCGGTCAATGACCCTGCAAATTTACGAGAATATTCTAAAAGGTTAGTTAGGTTTCACCTCGCAAAAAAAAATTAGTATCTGGCTTTAACTTGTAAAAAAATATTCTAAAAGGTTGTTTTCGACAAAAAAGTCATTATAAAAAGTTGTTTCTGGCAAATTTTTAACTGAGTCAATGTCGAAATGATGTTATAAGGTTTCTTATAACAAATGTTTCTTAGGTTTAAAGTTTCTCCTAACAAAAAGGTTGAATCTGACAAAATGTTGCGTACAAAAGGGTGTTTTTAACAAAATTCTCTATTTATATAGAATATTTTGATGTATTTAATCTTCTAAGATCAAATAACAAGTGCGAAAATTATATACTCTAAGTAAGCAATGCTCGAACAACACAAGAAATAAAGAACAAGATGTTCGAACAACAAAAGAAATAAAGAACAAGATAGTTCTTAGTCTATTCAATAATAAAGGCAAAGCCACCACAATGAATAAAGTTAATGTTTTTCAAAGCATAGAGGCAAAGCCACCAGCAATCAAGAGAATTATGTAAACACACTCAAGTTTTAGAAAACTCACGAAATTCTTATTAATTCACTCTCATTAATCTGTATTGTTAATGATCGAAAACAACCTTTAAATAGACGTTACAAAGACCTAATTATACTAGGACTAGAAAACATAAAAGATAACTAATAAACAAAAAGATAAACTAACTAACTAAAACTCTTAACTAGCTTAAAACAAGTAAAACCTATCCGAATTAGCATTGTAAAACCATGTAACCCAAAGACTGCTACTACTACTAGAATTCTAACTAAACTATAATTCTAATCCAGTTTGGAATCCTAATCCAACTAGGATATGGACTACTAATCTAACTAGAATTTGGATTACAACTTAAACTCCTAATACAACTAGGAGTTCTAATCCTACTCGAACTAGAATTTCACAAATCCTATTCCTACCAGGACTAGGATCACAACACAAGAATCCTAATAGAAATAGAAAACTACGAAGTGTCATAATGGAACTTGAACTCCACGAAAACCTTCAAGAAGCTTCGAAAATCACCATTACTCTTCCATGAATATCTAAGAACAAGGATCCACATTCTCTCATGCATCATACTCCCGTTCTTGAAAAAAATACGAAAAATCCAATTGAAGAGCAAAAGAAGCAGACTAAAGAAAATTTCAGAACTAGAGTTTCAACGAGGAGAGACTAAGGCATTGTTTGGTAGGAAGGATTTGGATGGAAAATAAAGGAAAGGAAAGGTAAAAACAAAGTTTCTCATGTTTGGTAAAAGAAAATAAGAGGGATTTGATTGGAAAGGAGAGAAATTAAGTGGAAGGAAAATGATACTCTTAACTCCTTCCTTTTCTTTCCTCCCAAAATCGAAGGAATTTGACTGGAAAGAAAGATAAGAAGTTTTTACCTATGTTTTGTTTATTTCCTTCCTTTCCGTTCCTTTACTAATGACAACCAAACATGTGATTCCTCTCAAATCCACCAACATTAGAAACTACAACTACCTTCTTTTCTCTTCTTTTCTTTTCTATTCCTTTCTCTTCCTTTCTTTGTCCTTCCTTTATTAAAAAAATACCAAACAAAGTGTAAAGAGAGACAGAGAAAAGGGAGAGGAAAGTTTGCGGTTTATAGAGAGAAAGATAATAGGAATATGGGCTCAAGTATTTCGCCTATTTCAAACCTGGGCTGAAGTTAGTAAAAGGCAGAATAAGTTGATCCAGTTCAAAAACGAATCCATTGACGTTAATTAGTCCGGTTTCATTTGTAATGCACGGCTAACTAAACCAACGTAGACTAATAAATCAAAACAAACTCCTAACCAATATATATATATATATATATATTAATATATATATATATATATATATATATATAATATATAAGCCAAGGGAGGAGGTGTAGTGTCCTTTTTTGAAGTGACTAAAATACCCTTAATGATCTAATTAATGGAATGAAAAAAATTACAAAAGCAAATCATTTAAAAATTCTCATTCCAACTTGCCATTTAAAACAAGTTTAAAATGGTATATGCATCAAATACTTCAAACAAAAATTAAATGGACAAAATACTTATACCTTATAAAAAAAGATGGCATACATAACGTGCACATGGAAAGTTTGAACATTCACTACCTTTGATACTCTTTAATTCAGTTAAACCAACTCATTATTTTTGTTCTTTCTGTTCAATATTCATTCACAAAAAAATAATGTCAACAATCACTCACAGCCTTTTTATTTTTTTACATTAGCGAATTAATATATCTAAATTCATCTAACTGTTGAATTTTTCACATTTAAATTTAATCATAAATAAAGTACGAATGGAGTATCTAATAGAATAATAAATTTTAAAATTAACGCACGCATCGCGTGCATATGAAGGCTAGTATATATATAAAGGAGGAACTTTTCGGGAACATAGAGCAAGCCACATAGGATTCCCATGTCATCAATTTTATTTTTCTTTTTTACAAAAAAAGAGTTCTTCATAGATTTAAATACATGTAACAAGCTTCGAATAAGCAAAAGAGCTTTGGATAAGCGAAAATTAGAGTTTCATGTTCAATAAACAACTTAAATTATTATATTATGTAATTTGTGTATAACTTTTGCTACATAATCGGAACATTATAATTTTTGTACTATTGGATAGTGCTCGAAATATGCTTTTGAAATAACATCAAGATCCGATATAGTTCTACAACTTATGAATTGAGCACGCCACGTAGGATTGTCATGTCATCAATTTTTATTTTTATTTATTTTACAAAAATAGAGTTCTACATGGATTTAAATATATACAAGGAGCTCTGAATATTTTCTTTTTTACAAAGATAGAGTTCTTCATAGATTTAAATACATATACCGAGCTTTGGATAAGCGAAAAGAGCTTGGGATAAGCGAAAAATAGAGTTTCGTGTTAATGAACAACTTAAATTATTATATTATGTAATTTGTGGGTAAGTTTTGCTACGTAATTCGAAATATTATAATTTTCATACCATTGAATAGTGCTCGAACTATGCTTCGAAATAAGATCCATATACAATATAGTTTTATTACTTATGAATAGAACGCGTCACGTAAGATTGTTAAGTCATCCATTTTTGTTCTTAATATGTTTTTTTTTACAAAAATAGAGTTCTACATAGATTTAAATACATATAAGGAGCTTTGGATATTTTAATTTTTTACAAAAATAGAGTTCTTCATAGATTTAAATACATATACCGACCTTTGGATAACCGAAAAGAGCTTTAGATAAGTGAAAATTAGAATTTTGTGTTGAATGAACAACTTAAATTATTATATTATGTAACTTGTGTATAACTTTTGCTACGTAATTCAGAATATTATAATTTTTTTGTACTATTAAATAGTGCTCGAAATATTCTTCGAAATAAGATACATATTGTTATTTCACTTAGAACACTACAAGAGGGGGGGTGAATTGTAGTGTGGAACTTAATACCCAAATAATGCGGAATTTAAAACATAAGAAATAAGGAACTGAAAGTGCAAGAGAGATTTTTACGTGGAAACTTCTTGTCTCAATACAAGAAGAAAAACCACGACCTACTCAGGATTTAAACTCTTTACTATAATAGGAAATCTCCTATGATTCAAGCTATTACATACTCAAGTTCCACTCGAAACTCCAACTCTCTCACAATCTCCACTCTATACTCTAGACTTAACTCTAAGTCTTTCAAGAGTTCCCACAACTCTTTACAAAAGGTTTACTCAAACCCTTCACCCCTCAATAGACTTCACCCTAAGTCTACGCATACACAACAAGAACTTACTCAAGTTCCTAACTCGAACTTACTCAAGTTCCTAACTCGAACTTAATACAAGAATTCACTCAAACTCTTTGCCAAGTTCCCATTACAAGACTTCACTCAAACCCTTTAACCCCAAACTCAAATACAGACGCTTGATAATTTGGTTTAACTCTAGTATATAGAAACTAAATAACTGTAAAGGAACATGGCACACGTAGGAACTTGAAACTCAAAGGAACTGACTCAAACAAGGAATAGATTATATATTTCTTTTGTAACGCTATTCCTTAAGCCAAACTTATGGAATGACATAAGTCTAACACTATGGAAAGACACTAGTCAGACAATTAGAAACTCAATTGAACTTGTATATTTATAGCAGTCTTTTAGAATGAACGTGGGATGAATCATGTGTTAGTGGTTAAACCATTATCCCATGATGTTCTTTCCCTTAAGGAACACGTTCCTTAACACATCCCATGATCTCCATGATCACTGTTGAACGTGGGAGAGAATTAAGTTACTGCTTCCTAAATTTTAGCAACCACTTTGAGCATTAATTTGAAAATCTGATTTAATTAAAAACATATTAATTATTAAATCTGAAATTAAATTATTTTAATAAAAATATTATCTTTAAATTTCTTCCATAAAAACCTAATAATATTTTATTATCTTTTTTAAAAAAAAATCTTTTCCTTAAAAAGATTTTCCATAAAATCAGATTTTTCCTTAAATAAAACGATTACCTATAATCTAGGCATATTTTACTCAACTGACATAACTGTACCGTTGTAATGCTCCATCCTAAGTCTTGTTCCTTTTGATAGTTAGTTCCTTTAACTTAGATTAATAGACTACCACATCTGTTCCTTTAGAGAGGAACAGACAGACAATTTCTTTAACAATACTCATTATACGTATTATAAATCTAGCCTTTTTATATTCCAAAAACTAAAAAGATAAAATTAAATTAACTAAAATCAGATTCCTAAAGAAATCGATTTTATTAAAAACTTATCTTTTATTTTTAAAACTAAAATTTATCTTTTATTTTAAAACTAAAACTTATCCTAAAACAACTAACACATATTATTTATAAATATTTAACCACGTAGAGATTTATTAAGAAATAAACTCTTAATAAATTCTTATAGATTAAGATAATAATATGCATCAGATTTATTGACTCTTAAATACTTTTGACTCTAAGTTCCACGAGTTTCTTTGACCTTATGAGTTCCTTTAGACCTTGTTCCATTACCTTTCATGTTTCCATATACTTACATGAATCCTAGAAAATAAACTCATATTTTCTGCCTTCATGCTCCATGCTGCTCCAACTCAAGAACCGCATGTTGATGGCTCCACCTTTGGAACTTAGTGTGCTAGTTCCTTTAAGAAACTTCTCACTCATAGTTCCTGCTCAGGAACTTCTTGTTTCAACTCTGAAACGTTATATTGCTGCTCCCACTTAGGAACTGCTCCAGAACTTCATATTCAATGTTCCTCATAGGATGTACCTAGGAACCGCTCTATTTGTGTTCCTTATAGGAACTCTTTTAGGAACTTCACTTGTGGGAAGACCTTCATGATGTGATATATTCAACCTTTGATGACTTGTTTCATGTTAATGTAATATGCAATCTCAAACACACATGTTAGTTAGATAATCATCATTTGTTTAATCATCAAAATACTACATGACTCAACAATTTCCCCCTTTTTGATGATGACAAACAAATGATGCTTATCACAAATTAAGCAATAAACGATGTACTTTAATTCCCATAATGAACAAGTCAGGCATGTATATGGAGGAAATATCAACATCAATAAACACATTATACAAAGAACATTCATCCATAGAAGGATATAGACATAACTATATTTGACCATAAGCATCATACATATTCTTCCCCCTTTTGTCATTATCGAAAAGGATCATCTTACACACATTTATTTTAGGTAAATCATATACACATTATTATATGCTACACTTACCACCATCATGGTTAAGCACTTGTTAGTCCCAAAAGCCTCAAGAATCTCATTTTCAAACTTAGATGCATGTGCTACACAAATTTCCAACTCACAATCCAAAGACCCAACTTCAAAAACCATTGAAGGAACTTGACAATAAGAAAATAAAGTCAAGCAAAAATCAATTTTGAAGGTCAAGAATGGATTAAGAGTAGAAATTGTAATATCCGGCTCAAAGAAATATGAAAGAAATTTGTGGAAAATTTTGAGTAGAGGGAACTTGAGATATATTGTGTGCTCTATGGTTTAGACAATAATAAGAGGTTCTCAACAATCATTATTAGAGTTAATCACTTCACCTCACACTTTTGAAATCTCTATCAAACCCCACACACATTCACCTTGATATATATCTATCAAGTTCACTTTTACTCAACTAATCAACCTCGAGGAACTCATTAAGTGAAAAAACTTGAACGAAATCATTTTTATAATCAAGTTCTTCCATTTTTTCGCTTATGTTCCTCTTCTCATCAAATTCATGAGTAAGCATCGTCACAACCATATATATGACATATTGACTTCTAGGAAATAATAAAGATTTGATCACCCTTGTTTACCCTTTTATTTTTAATTTTTTTTTTTAATTTTTTTTTTTTAAACAAGGGTGTCACTACAAGTTGTTGCACTTTTTTTAGAATGTCACATTTACCAACCACAGAGAAGTAATTGCTTACTCACACAAACTTGAAATCCACCACCAAGAATGAAAACATATATATCGATTCCTTCCTTATTCCCCGAGTTCATTACCATTCCTTCATCATTAGGAACTTATGTGAGTAGTTTCCTCTAATGACATATCCTTCTGAGCATCAATTGATAAAACATAAAATACTTGCTTCTCACTTCCTCCTTAACTTCCCCCTCAAAATGTATTTACCACTTATCACTCTTTATGTATCATTGAACCATAAAAAGTCATGAATTTTAATTTAGAGCAATGGAAATTAGGATATTTAAATTGACAGGATATGAATGGAATGATAAGTTAATTAATCAAAGGGTATTTGAAGAAATGTGGTGTGAACTGTCGATAGTTGGCTAAGAATAGGTTTGTTCCCTCTAAAAGTTAAATGAAATGAAATATTTAAGGGAATTTACCGTCTTGTTCCAACAAGGTTTCTTTCATTGTATCTTTGGCAACTTAGGACTTTCATGTTTGACAACATCCACAGTTCTATTATGAGACCTCTAATACTTTTAGGCAAGGGAATATGCCTTTACGACACAAAAATTAAGTGTAACATATTTACTCTAGTGTGCATATAATCACTTCAATTTTAGTATGTGTAAGAACCCAATTCGACAAAACTTTTGGAAAAGAACATGTTTATACTCAAGTCATACTTTATTAAGTCTTGTTCCTCTAAACAGTCCATGAATAGGTGAAATTATAAAGAATATATATTCACATAATTTTTAAAGCAAGACTTATACAAATTATGAACATCATAACTTAAGTCATATTTCACCATGAATATAATATTACCTCAAGTACTGGACTGATTTTGATGACTTACTTTTGAATTCCCGAACTGTTAGTTCCATCATTTTGATGTCTTCACATCTGATGGACACTTCCATTCCAACTTGACTCATACTCATCGTTCTTCAAAAGTTCCTTGACATGTTTTTGTCATAATATCATTATGCTCCAAGAGAGTAGTTGAGCTCCCTTATCATGCTCGTGTACTCATTTGCGTATAAGGTTAGCAAACACTCTTGCATAAAATAGTTAGTGTACCAAACATATTATCCATGTTACAATGTAAAATTACTAAGTCAATTCCTCTTGAAAACAGAAATTATTGTTAATTTTGAAATCATTTTTCAAGAAGAAACTTGATGTTGTTCCTCGTATATTTTCAGTAAAAAAGAACTATTATGAACACATTGAAAATCTATTTAGAACAACCTAAAACCCATGTAATCAACAAAACGAATATTCAATTATTTCATGACCTAGCTATATGAATAAAAGTTTCCTCAAAATCAATACCTTTGTTTAGTTGTTTCTCTCAACAACTAACCTGTATAGAGTTTCTTTGCCTATGTATCTGTGAATGAGCCAGAGGTATACTTCTTATGTTCCAGTTAGAATCAAGAAACTCAATTGTTGGAATTGTTTGTTCCTACTGATTAGGCAGGAACTTTGCTTACACATATTCATTGAGTTGAACTTTTATTTGATGAACTTGAACTTGATCTTCATTTTTAAGCTCTTCTTCATACGTTCATATAGCTAGCTACTATTACTTTTTAGAGTGACATATTTCATATCAAGAACTCTAGCTCCACGGGAACTTGTGAGTTCAACATGAAATTCATCTTTAACCTGTTTTCTGGGAATAAACAAGTTAGTTTCATAATAAATATGTCTAACTCTTTATAACACATTATATATCATTTTTCTATAAGCTCTTTGTGTTTAACAATTAGAGGTGCATTTTAACACTACCTCATCGCTTCTATTTTTAAAGTTCCTTAGATGATTCTTATTGCTATTAATTCCAAAACACTTAAATCAAATACTTAAGAATATAATACCAATGTTTTCTCCTTTGAAGATGTCATAGGATGTCTTGTTGATCAACTTATAATCATCCTTTGTTGATGATTTAGCAAGTGACATCGATTGCTTTTTATAACTTGTTCCTTGTTCCTGCATACATCATCAAACTTGTTTATAGATCGCAATAAAAAATCTAGAAATAACAGTATAATGACAAATACTTTATCCGTTCTTTTTCTACTGCAACAATGGTTTTAGCATGGTTTTTAAGGAAATGAAAAAATGGGTAGTTTAGCATAGAGGTACCCTTTTAATTAACAAGTGTAGGGGATAAGTAAATCCTTAATAAAGTAAACGCAACTTTATGAGGCAATTTGATGAGTAATTAATGATGATTTTATTAACATATAGTAAAAGCAATATTGTCAATTATAGTTATTTGTTTTACTAAAAATGCAGTGGTCCAATTAGATAAAACTACCCAAAGTAGTGATTATTGCAATAGAAAAAGAACAGAGGAAATATGTAAATAAAATGCTGTTGAAAATTTTCATTTTACAGCAACACAAAATCAACAATATTAACAACAAAATTGCAAAAAAATAATATAAAAAAAAACACATGCAACGCACGAGCTTCAAAACTAGTATGCTTAAAAGAAGAATAACCTATTCCATGGAATAGTTAAAACTTATGAGTCAAAATTACTTTTTTTTTTTTTTTTGCTAAGTCAGATGAGAGTATATTAGAACAATACCATATTACAACTCAAGCAACCTATAGGATAGAACCCAAAGCAACCAACCCAAGCCTTACAGACTCAAAAACAAGTTCTTATAACATCTCTAGCAATTTTCTTAGGCGAGATGGCTAATATTCTCATTCTAATGATATTCTTCAACATGTTACAGATTGAGCAGCCGTAGGGGATTTATTATTCCATAAAGCATTATTTACTCTGCTAGACCACATAGACCGTAGTAGAAACAGTTGCACAGTAGACACTTCTCCTGAACATTGAATGTCTACAATCCTAAATCCATCTGAGGGTTCTCTAAAGATCATAGCCATCATGTGACATATGCAGCCAATTTTCAATGCTCTAGAAGCTTCTCCTACTATACTGGCAATGAAAAAAAACAGATAAGCTTGAGTTTGACCATCCATATCACACATCAGGCATTTAGCATTGGCCATTAAACCAAGCTTGTACTGAAGGATTTATGTCCTCGACTTAAATGCAATTACTAATATATATTAGATCATATTATGGAGATAATCACTAGTAGAATAATTGCTTATTGCTGCGGTAGTATTGATGCGGTTTTACCTATACGCAGCAATATATCACGTAAAAAGAAAAGGAAAAATATAAAATAACCATATTGCTGCTGTTTCGGTCGAAAACCGCAACAATGTGATTTGAACGAAATTTTTTTGACTATTTGACCAAACATATTGCTGCGGTTTCTAGTAAGAACCGCAACAATATATTAAAATAATTTTTTAAAAATATTATTTTAATCTATTGTTGCGGTTCCTTCTAAAAACTACAGCAATAGGGTCATTAGGGTTTTTTTAAATACATTAGTATCATCACTAAGGACGTCGTTTATACTTTATTCCTCACCTTCTTTGTCTCTCCTTTCTCTCCCTTTACTTTCACAGTATCTCTCATCCTCTCCTCTCTCCTCTATCTCTCAGCCTTCCTCTTCTATCTCTCAAACTCTCATCTCTCCTCTCATATGGTCCTTCTTCATCCGGCTCTCGTCCGCGGCGATTAACCGGCTCTCAAACGCCAACGATGACTTCCTCGATGGACGACGATGACTTCCTCGATGGCCGGACGACCACGACTTCCTCGTGTTGTGTTGCGCGGTTAACAACGACTTCCTCGTGTTGATGACGCCGACGATGCTTCCTTTTCTGTTTTAGAAGTCGTGAAACGGTGAAATCATGGGTATATACAAGGGGCTGGGTTTGTTTCTTTTTCTTTTTTACATCTTCAGATTTAATACATCTTTAGCCAATATAGTTAAGATGAATGCCAAGAAGATGACAATGGAACGTTTGTTCCTCTTTCTTCTATTAATGTAATCGTCCGCAGTCGCTTCTATTGGTTATCAGATCTAATCTGTTATCTACGGATGTAACCGAGTTTTAATAATTTTTTTCTTTTGTAATTATCAGATCTGATTAGGTAGTGTTCGAATTAATTTTTTTTTGTTTTTTTTTTTAAAATTTATGACTTATATTTATTTTTACATCTTTGTTTTGTTATATATGTGTGATTTCATATTATCTTCAATCTTTATGTATAAGTAATTCTTTTCAATTACTTCTCGCTTCTATTGGTTTCTTTTCGTCTTACATTCTTATCTTTCAAATCTGATGGCAAAATGCAACAAAAAAAAAATATTTTTTTTACCTATATAGACCCTATTGCTGCGGTTTTCCAAAAAAACCAGCAATATGTCTATTTTTTATTATTAAATATAGCATATTGCTGCGGTTTTCTTCACAAACCGCAGCAATTGCTTTCTAAATCTAATATAAAATAAATATATTGCTGCGGTTTAAAACCGCAGCAATATAATTAATACCTATTGCTGCCCCCTTAATTGCTGCGCGCCCAAAACTGTAGCAATAGGGCACTTTTTAACTGCAGCAAATAGCATTTATTCTACTAGTGAATAATTCGTTTTATTGGGTTGTTTATACGTCTTCCTAGATAAAGATATAGAACTTCGGGTTAGTAATTATAAACCCGAAGGCCAATATAATGGATCCTATGAGGTCACACATTAAACCTGGATCAACAAAAGAAGCCTAGAGCCCAATAGGGCCCTAGGGGTGTCCGACCAAGAGCAAGGAAGGGGAGAGAATATTCTAACCTAAATATATTTATATATTGGGTTAGGCTGAAAAGAAAATACATCAGTTATCTATTATTGTTTTCTTTCTCCTATTCTCTCTCTTAAAAACGTCACGTAATACTCCATAAACGTTGAAGAAAATTTCTTCCTTTCCAACTAGCATTGGTGGAGTGTTGATCTAGGTTGGTGGACCAAGTAGAGGAATCGCAGCTGAGGTTCTTTATCCGGGTTATCCAAGCTTTGTGGAATTCACGCTACAAAGGTTAATTTTAAACTTATAATATGTGATCCTTAATTGTATATGCATGTGATCCTGTTTTAAGTGCTTATGAATTAGATTCATGAAGTTCCGCTTATAGTACTTATAGAATCCTACAGTGGTATCAATTTTAGCCTCATACATATAGAATTCAGGTCATAAAGTTTAGTTTATGTATGATTAATTTTAATTTGATTAAGGGGAGGAATTACATTATGGATTGAATAATTAATTGAAATTGATTAAAAGGAGTTTTAATTACTTGCTTTCTCAATTTATAATAGCCGAAAATTTTCACCCTATAAACCCTAATTTTGAAATTTATAAAATTCTGATTTAGATCTCTAAATTTCGAAAAATATATTCATGTTATTAATCTAATTTTCATGTTTATAATCTTTTATGTATGAAAATAAATTCATGTAAAAGGTGTTTTATATGAATTAGTGATTAACCATATGAATAATCTGAAAATTAATTAAAATAGAGATTTTAAAATTAATTTTCTGAATTAAGCATAAAGAGTTTTGTTTAATTTAAGTAAGATCACTAAATTAATTTTACAATAGGTTGTAAAATTAATTTCCTCTAAATAAAATAATAAAAAAGAAATTGAAGGAGGAAGGGCAACAGCCACCGTGGCTGCTCCGGTGGTCGGCTGGCGAGAAGCCGGGGAGGGGAAGCAACACAGACTGCCGGTGAGCAGTCAAGTCGACGAAGAAGGTGGCTGTTACGCGATGCACGTCGCGCAACAGCAACGTGCTGTTGACTAACGCTGGTACCTTGCTGACGACGTCGGCTCGCGAAAACCAGCGAGTCGCCGGTGAATTCATTTGAAGGGGTGGCCGGAATTTTTCCGCCGGTGAGATGCAGACTGTTTCGCGTGAAAGCAACCTTGTGCTGTTGATTACTTCACGTGAGTTTTCAAAGATTTAAAATAAAAATTAATTTTTTTTTGGAAAAACGTGCCTTAAAATCTGCCATGATTCAAGGGCAATTACAGAATTTTTTTATTTATTTGAAATATTTTTTTTGAAAAACAGAATTTTGAGAAAGATAAGTAAATTTCAATTATGCTAATTATTGACTTGGTCATAAATTTCAATCCATAATCTGATTTTTTAATCTAATTAAAATTAATTAGGCTAGTTTTAAGGGATAGAATCTTTAGGTGATTAGATATTACTTAAAATTTTATCCTCTTGCTTTAATTAAGAATATTTGATATTTTAATTGATTGACAAGTATAATATGTGATATTATTATGTGGCTTTTATATTATGATATATTTGCTATGTATGACTAGTATGGCCCAAATTAAGTTAGAGAATACGATCTGCGTATCGTGATGTTATTTTGTAAGTTTAAATACGATCTGCGTATCGTTAAGTATTTTTGTAATTTATTTAATTTGGTTATTATTTGAATTATTTTGATACTTATGTAATCCAAAGAAGAGCCCGTCAAGAGAAGGCCCATGGAAAAGGTGGATGGAGATCCATGAAGAGTCCAAGAAGGAGCCATTGATGCTTAGTTCTTAGGATTAGGGGCCATACTAGATCATTTTATTTTCGCATTTTATTATTCTTTAAAATGCTTATAAGTTTATTGTATGTTGTTTGTTGATGCGCTAGAGTTCACTAATTCATAACAACATAATAACTTAGGCCCGTAAATATTAAGGTTTGCTTTTCCAAACATAAAGTACTTATAAAACCCTTAATTAATAGTAATAGGTCATGCCTCCGCAGGGTGTTATCATTAATTTTGGGATATAAGGTAAAATTGCGAATTTTACAACTTAGTTTGGTTGTCCTTAACAAAATTATCAAAAGCGTTTTGAATTTTAAAGCGAGAGATAGTTAAGCATGCGATGTTTATCCATCTAAACAAGAGTTATAAATTGCTATAATTAGTAAAAGAGTTTACTTACCTTAATAATGCTGCTTGGTGTTGCATGTTGATAGGATCTTGTAAATCACTTATTCATAGGGGACTCTAATTTTAAATAGGTGGTCAACCTAGAAACCTTTTACATGTTTTAGGTTGCTTTATAAACATAAAATTGAACTTTGCTTTATTTTTCTGTCTGTATCATGTCTAATAACAACAACAACTCCGGTTTCAACATTCATCCCTTTCTGGAAAGGGACAGACTGAATGGTGAAAATTTCCTTAATTGGGAAAGGACCTTAAGACTCGTTCTGAGGTTTGAGGGTCGAGAGGACGTCTTAGATACCCCGCTTCCTGTAATAACTGATGAATCAACTGACGCGAAAAACGTCGTGCAAAAGGCTAGTGATAAGTCTATACCAATCACTTGTTTGATGGTAGCAGCCATGGAGCCGAACCTCCAAAAGAGGTTCGAAACCAAGGATGCCTACACGATCATGCAAGAGCTGCGGGCCATGTTTAAAACTCAGGCCCGAGTTGAGCGGTATGAGACTAATAGGGAGATACTTGAATGTCACTTGAAGCCGGGTCAAGCTGTTGGCCCCCATGTGTTCGAAATGATGGGTCTTTTCGAAAACATGGAAAGACTTGGGTTCCCTTATAGGCTCGAGTTGGCTACTGACATTATTCTCCACTCACTGCCTGATTGTTCAATCAGTTCAGAATGACCTACAATATGAATGAGTCTGAAAAGACTTTGCAAGAGCTGCATGGATTGTTGGTCAATGCTGAAAGGAACATCCCTAAGGTTGAACCAAAGAAAGAGGTTTTGTTGGTTCAAAAGGGAAAGGGTTTCAAAAAGAAATGGGCAGGAAAGAAGGACAAAGGCAAGCAAGTTGCCACTGGTGCTGAAAAACCTAAGCCAACCGCCAAGCCAAAGGTCGCTGCGGAAAGCAAGTGCTTCCACTGTACAAGATAGGACACTGGAAGAGGAACTGCCCGATATACTTGGAGGAAAAGAAGTCTGGGGCTTCCACTTCAGGTATATATGTTATAGAAATCAATTTGACTTCTACTTCTTTATGGGTATTTGATACCGGTTGTGGTTCTCACATTGTTAATGATGTGCAGGGACTAAAAAGAAGTAGGAAGCTGGCAAAAGGCGAGGTAGAGCTACGCGTTGGAAATGGAGCACGAGTTGCTGCACTTGCCGTCGGGAGCTATAGTCTACACTTGCCATCTGGGCTTATTTTAGAATTAAATAATTGTTATTTTATTCCTGCAATAACTAAGAACATAATTTCGTTTCAGTTTTGGATTCTGAAGGTTTTTGCTTTGAAATAAAGAACAAGTGTTGTTCCATTTCTTACAATAATATGTTCTACCAAAGCTAAATTGATAATGACTTATATGTGCTTGATAACTCATTACCAGTCTATAACATAGATAGCAAGAAATAGAAATCAATGATTCTAACCTAACCTACATTTGGCATTGTCGAATGGGTCATATCACTACTACATAACTGGGCTATTGCAACAATATGGTTGCAACACTTTTTTTTGTGTTGCATTATTTAACAAATAGTATAATGTTGCAACACTTTTAATTGGAACGTTGCATATTAAAATCTAATGCAACATTTTAAGCAACGTTTTAGCCAAAGTGTTGCATGCTACTGATTTAAGCAACATTTGCACGCAACACTTTATAAAAAACATTGCATTGTAGGAAATAAAACAAAAAAAAAGAAGCGGCTATATCCAAAAATAACTCGCCATCCCCAAATTTTGCCCTAAACAAATTCATTCCTCGTTTCAAAAAGAAAAACATAAACATCATTCCTCAATTAACCAGTCAACCGCCATTGAAAATTTCTCAAACAACCATTGAATATTCCTTTAAAAAGTTAACAAAACAGCTTATTCAACCGCCATTATATTGTTCCAATTTCTTAGTTTCTTTTAAACATCCGAGAAGATTAGTTAGGGTTTGCAACTACTTCATCCTTATTCAATTCTAACTCGAATTTCTTCATAATTCAATTTCTTCATTCGTATATACTAATATGCTACTCGCTGTGACGAATTTCAGAAAGGAAAAAGGCATTTTTGGCGAATTTTAGGCTAGGGTTCACGAAATTTGGGGGAATTTTCAGCAAGGGTTTCACGAAATTTGCGCAAATTTTACCCTAAAATTTGTAAGTGTTCGTTTTCATCTTATTATGTTTGAATTTTTTTTTCCTGATTTGAGAATTATGCTCATCAATTTCATCACCTTCATCTTTTACATACTGAAAGTTTCTGGGCAATATTTCAATCAAAAGTTTGGGCGATTTCTGAGCTAATTTTTTGATTTCTAGGCGTTTTAACTCCAAATTGTAAGCGTCCATATGAGTTTCTTATTTTTGGGCTATATTATGATATATGGTTATCATGTTGAATTTTCCTTTTTTTTGGATTGCTGAATGAATTGTGATATATGGTTACTAGAATGTGCCTGTGCAAATTGCACATGGAAATTAGAAATTGTTAAAATCAAGTAATAGTATGGCCACAGCTAATTGAAAAGGAATCACCATACAGTATTTTCAAGCATTTAGATTTTAGAAATAAGAATATTATTTTACAGCTTTTTACATATTGAGCTGCTCAATAATTAGGCGTGGCTGATATCAAAAGTCTATAAGTTTCCCACAATGATAGTTTGCAGTTCATGATCATTTTAGTTGTCTCTAAATACTTAATTTTGTTGTTGTAAGTAATATAATTACTTAAATTGAGTATTATATTAAGTTGCTGCTAAGTTTAAAGTTTCGGATGCTAGGTTTGATGTTTCTTTTTTGATTCTTCTACTGTTGGTCGTCATTATTGTTGTGCTCGTTGCTGCATCACTACTGTATAGCTCTACTTCTGCAGCTATTATTGTGATGCCATTTGTTTTGTAAATTCAAATTTGACTAATGTTGGCACCGTAAGACTAAGTTATCTCAAGGTTCATTGCTAGTATTTCAAAGGCTTTGGCAATTGAAAATCTTTTCTCATCTTCATGAATTTGTATGCATATCGTGGAGTCAATTACAATGATTTGGTTAAATTTTAATGGTAATTCCTATAATGTTGTTGTTTGCACGGTTATATTAGTATTTCAACTATATAAGTTTCATTGATTGATGATAATGGTTTCATTTAAAGTGTTTGTCAATGATATATCATTTATATTTTTATGTAAGAAATTGTATCATTTAAATTTAAAATTTCAAGTTAGTTGACTAAAAATTTCAGGCTAGTATGAGGGAGGATAGGAGTTGGATGAGGCTACCTAGACGCTTGCCTGAATTTGAAAATGGATTGGTTCATTTCCTTAATGCTTCATTTGCTAAGGCATCCCGAGGGAATCAAATTAGATGTTCATGCAAGCAATGTAAGAATCGGTATTGGTGTCATAGAAGTGAAGTCTATGATCAGTTAAAAGTGGATGGCTTTGTGGATGACTATGAAATTTGGAGTTTCCATGGGGAGGACCATGAATCCATGGGGCAAGTCGATGTTATGGAAGAAGATAATTTTGTCATGCATGATAGCATAGATGAATTAATGCATGATCGGTTCAGAGAGACCATAGTGGGGGCTGGGAACTCCCAAGGGCCAAATGAGGAAGCTAGAAAGTTTCATAGATTGGTGGAAGAAGGCAACCAAGAGTTGTTTCCTGGATGTAAGACCTTTTCAAAGCTATCTTTCATCATTTGACTCCTCCTTTACAAGACTCTTCATGGTCTTAGTAATGTGGCTTTTGATGATCTTCTTAAGCTTTGGAAAGAGGTTATTACCATAGCTAACCTTCCTTCAAATTTTAATGAAGCTAAAAAAAAATAAGAGATTTGGGACTTGATTATCGGAAAATTCACGCATGCCCTAATGATTGCATGTTGTATCGGAAAGAATATGACGATGCAGAAGAATGTCATGTTTGCCATACATCAAAATGGAAACAACCGGAAGAGAATCAAGGAAATGGTATAGTAAAGCCTTCTGAGAAGAAGTCTCGCATTCCGGCCAAGGTATTATGGCATTTTCCATTGAAACTTAGGCTTCAAAGGTTGTTCATGTGTTCCCAGACATCAAAATCCATGGTTGGCATGCTGATGAACGTGAGGAAGATGGGAATCTACGTCATCCGACGGATGGATTGACATGGAAAAATATTGATTCTTTGTATCCAAATTTTTCCAAGGACTCTAGAAATGTCCAATTGGGTTTAGCTAGTGATGGGTTCAATCCTTTTCGAACAATGACCATTGCACATAGCACATGGCCTGTTTTTAATCAATTATAATTTGCCCCCTTGGATGTTTATGAAGCAGGAGTACCTTATGTTGTCCTTGTTGATTCCTGCCGAGTCTCCAGGCAATAATATTAATGTCTACATGCAATCCTGAAGGAGAACTTTTGATTTTGGAATAATGGAGTTCAAACATATGATAAGTACAATGATCAAACTTTTCAATTGCATTGCACATTAATGTGGACCATAGTGATTTTCCAGGGTATCAATGTTGTCTGGTTGGAAAACCAAGGGTAAATTTGCATGTCCTGAGTGCAATTTTGAAACTCCCCACTTGTATTTGAAGAATAGTAGAAAGATGTGTACATGGACTTTCGAAGACTATTGGATGCAAATCATCCTTTTCGAAGTAGTAAGAAGGCTTTCAATGGAAAAGAGGAGCAACGACCTCCTCCAAAACCCTTAACTGGGATCGAAGTTCATAGTGAGTTGTTGAATTTTGAAAATTTGTTTGAAAAAATGTTAGGAGGAGGAATGATCCCCAGTATCCATGAAAAAAAGACCAAGGTTTTTTGACTTGCCATATTGGAAGGATATTTCTTGTCGGCATAATCTGGATGTGATGCACATTGAAAAAAACCTTTGTGATAATCTACTTGGACTTTGTTGGATATTAAGGGAAAAAAAGGATCATGCAAAAGGTAGATTTGATCTTATGGATTTAGGTTTCAAAGAAGAGTTGCATCCTCAACTTGCAGATGATGGTAAACATGTTTTCTTCAAAAAAGGGAGCTTTAATTTTCTATGTCACATCAAGAGAAAGATATCTTCTGTCGAGCTTTGAAGGAAGCAAAACTATAATATGGGTGTATCTAATATTGCTCGTTGTGTGCGTTCCTCCGAAAGGAAAGTTGTTGGGTATAAAAGTACAGATGCACACATTATATTGCATTACCTACTACAAGTTGTGTGAGAAAATCTTTACCCAAGCATGTGGCAATTCCTCTCATTAGGTTGGAGCTTTCTTTCGAAACTTTGCGGTAAGGTTATTGATCCAAAAGACCTTGATAGCTTGCAAACTGAAATAACTGAGACATTATGTGAACTTGAGAAGATACTTGTACCTTCATTCTTCGATATTATGGTACATCTTCCTGTTCATTTAGTGGCTCAAATTAAGCTTGGGGTCCTGTGCATGGGCGTTGTATGTACTTCATTGAACGATATCTCTGTACATTAAAGTCATATGTGCGTAAGCGAAGCCATCCAGAGGGATCCATGGCAGAAGGGTATTGGTTAGATGAGTGCTCAAATTTTCTTGCAGGTATATGAAAGGAGTGAAGTCAACTCATTCCAATGAAGACAAGGAACGTAAATCGGATGTTATCATCTTTAGAAGGGTTGGTCACCCATTGGGAGGAAAGAAGAGAAGGAAAGACAACTTATTCACTTTGGATGCTAATTCCCTTCAACAGGCGCATCGATATGCCTTGTTCAATTCTGATAGTGAAGAAGTCAATGAGTATATCAGGTAAAGATAAATAATCATTAATTAACTTACCAACTTACTAACTTACCTGCTCATAATTCTTTTTGAAAATTTTAATGCAGTGAACATGAACTGTATGTAGTGTCAGTCAAGGAAAAGTAAGTGGGCTCAGGCACGAGACCATATCCATGAGTTTACTAAGTGGTTTAGAAATAAAGCAGTGGTGAGCGATGTCCCGGATCACGTCTTTTGGTTAGCTAAAGGTCCAAGTGCTACAACAAAGAGATATTCAGGCTATTACGTTAATGGCTTTAGATTTTACACCAAAGAACGTGACAGTAGATGTAAAACTCAAAATAGTGGTGTATCTTTAGTTGCATCAACTCCAAGCTTTGCAAGCACTAAGGACAAGAATCCAATTTTGGGGAAGGTGGCTTACTTTAGTTCGATACTTGAAATTATAGAGCTGAATTATTGGTCTAAGTTTACCGTTGTTTTGTTTCGGTGTGAGTGGTACCAAGAGGAAAAGGATAACTATGGGCTTCCTTGTATTAATGTCAACAAGTTTTGTTCCTTGGATGATCCCTTTGTTTTGTCGTCTCAAGTGCACCAAGTTTGGTATACTCTAGATCATATTAGCTTGAGGTTGAATTATGTTATGAATGCAATTCCAAGGGACATTTATGATTTTGGGAAGGTGTAGAGGTATCACACTCTAATAGGTGTGTGCCCGAAGACAATGACTCGACTTCCCTTGTTAGTATTGATGATACAAAAATTAACTTATCAAGGGAAGATATAGAGCCTATGGTATTGGATGCAAATGTCACTCTTGACAGTGTTGCAACAGATGAGCAAAACTGTGAAGACTCAGATTTTGATGATACTGTGTGGGATTGGATGGAAGCAGATGAGGATTTTGACAATGTTGCTGAATGATTTGAACGTATAGATTACTTTTTTTGAGGTCGTCTTATTATAGCATCTGCATTTAAGCCTTTATTAACATACAAAAACCTCAATTATTAATTTATAAGCCTTTATTAGCATACAAAAACCTCAATTGTTAACTTCACCCTTCACTGATTACTTCACCTGTTTGTCTTCTTGTTTTTATAGAAGAAACTTCTTGCTGTTATGAATCTCGAATCTTCTGAGCTTTGTTGATCTTGAATAATTGCATGCCATCTTTTACAGAGTTCACTTATATTCTCTGGTATGTAAATTCTATTTGTCTCTCTTACAAATTAATTACTGCTACTCGTGTCTTTTTCAACTATTGAAGTAGTTGAATGGTCGAAAAATACATTACTTTAGTTGTCTAATTCCCCTTCTATGATTAGTTTTAGCTGTTTTATTCAATTCCTTTTCTGGATTTTTTTAATATTAATTAGTTAATGCATGTTCAATCTGCTACTTATTCTTTGTTAACGATACTTCCAAATGTTTTTCATGCTCTTTTTCAGGGTATCTGAACTTGCATGATGAATATGTTTCAGTGCTGCTTTGTTGCACCGTTAACTTGAATTATTGTAGATTTTATTATCTGAATATGCCTTGTTAATGAGATTCCTACTGAATAAGTTTCTAATGTAATGTGTAGGTTACAAATGGCAAAGGGAAGTAAGGCTTTGAAGACATGAATGCTTATGAGAAAGGCAGAATGAGCGATTGAGGAGTGCAGGACCAGATTGCTTGAGTCTGGAATCCTAGACATAAGCAGGTCACTGACGAACTTGGTGGATAGAAAAAAGAACAAAAAAAAGGAAAGAGAAAGCAAAGGGATCTAAAAAGGGAAACAAGGATCCTGATTATTCTCCTGGTAGTCAGTCTAGTGAAGAAGAGCAAGAGGAGGAACAACAAAGTTCAAATCATGCTAAAGCAGTTTCGAAATTGGTACGTTGTTGTGACTATTATCGCTTATTGATTTGTTTAACATAAGATTCTGATTATAATGATTTCATTTAGATATAGGCCTGGTCATGGTGTAGTGATGTAGGATATCTTCATAATAATATGTAGTTAAGTTCATTATTTTGTTTGAGGAATAATTAATAATCTTACGTGTTATGAATAAAAGCTTTATGAATCAATTTAGAAACTCATTTTGAGACCTTTGTTTTTTTTTGCATGTGTTGCAAAATATGAATTTCAAATCATTTATGGATTATACAGAGATAGAATGAGGAACAACACCTCGAACAATAACTTGAAGGAAGTGCTACATCAGCTTTTGAACCCAGTAAGCCAGTTAGTCGGTCTTCGGAACCCTATTCTGTTTGAAGCTACTTATTTATTTATCATCTTGGTTTGGTTATTGCACTTCATAGCCTAGAATTGATAATTGATGTTTTGCTATTATAAGTGAAATGTAATATGGGATGATACAAGTGTCAATTTAGTGAGATGCATTGGATGGAGAATTTGGTAGTCTAACTCTGTATTTCGGTATGGCCATTGATTTAAGTTTGTGTTGTTCGTTTTAGTTCGAAGCTAGTTCTGAATAGGATTAAGATCTTCCAGCCTCTTGCCATCTCTATTGACTTGATGTTTGCAGTCATAATGGACGATGTCTAGCTGTACCATTCTTTGTTAGGTTGTAATATACCTCAGATATTTCGTCATCATGCAAAAGCAGATTTCAACTTACTGAATCTAGAATTAGCACTTAAAATGCAGAAAATGCAGAAATCTAACATTAGCACTTAAAATGCAGAAAATGCAGAAATTATTACATAAACAGGTGACTCGATCATCTCCTCCTTCCCAAAAGTATGTACCTCCTATGATGCTTAACAAACTTCTAAAGCAGAGTAAACAACGGAGACAAGTTGGTGAAAATGGAAAAGGGAAAGCACCAACTATGGCTGAACTGATCTTGAAGAAGAAATAACCAAATCAGGAAGCCGCCTTGGAAACTCCTACACCTTTAGCTGGTTGTCATGAAAATCAACTTGTGGTTGATGCAGACATAGAATGGCTCTTAAGTAAATCTTTTTTGTGCAGTTGAATTAATATAGACCCTGCAAATGCATGTGATTCTAACATACAAATTGTGCATGTGATAGAATTGGATGAAACACGTCATGTCAATGTAGATGAAGAGGATAAAATTGATGGAGAATCTCAAAACCCAGCAGATGACGGTGAATCAGCAGCAAAAGAAAATGACGAAGGTGCTGATGATGATGGCAATGACGAGGAAGTTGATAGTGATAAAGAGGAGATGGATGATAGTGACAATGAGGATGTGGATGATAACAAGGCTGAAAAAAATACTGTGAATAATGAGACTGAACAGCAAGGTAAAATAATAACTAATTACAAAAACAACTCTTAATTCTTGGGTAATGAAGTTGTAGTTTGCCAATTAATGTGCAAAATCTGAGTATTTTACATCTGATTTTTTTTTCTACTAATAACTATTAAGTATTCAAAGCTGTAGAATTTTTTTGAAATGCACTTTCTCTTGTAGTCTTATATGATAGCTCTACTGCTCTAGTCATGGTTGAAATTAAAGTCTATGCTTGTGTTAAGTTCTACTGTACTACAGAGCTAAGAAGTAATAATAGTGGGCTTCATATTCAAGTAAGAGAAGCTAAAATGTTGAGAGCAACCCTGATCCAAGCCATATTATACTCCATTACATGAAATAACATTACACTTAGTCACTTTTTACCCCCATTGAATTGTCTAGCAAGTAAATTAGCCATACAAGGACGAACATTGCACAAGGCTTCCGATGGCTTAGCCTTAGGCATAGTAAGTCTAGTAGCTTATGACATATCAATCAAATCTTTACTTGGCCTCTCCAAATCGAAACACTGAAGTAATGATCCTAACACCAAACATACAGCTTGTTTACCCATTGCATACCCAGGAAAAAACCTTCTTCCAAGCCCAAATGGTAAAAAGCTTATATAAAATTTCCCCTTCTTTCCCTTCGAATCGCTCCGGAACAAACTTTTCTGCCTCATTCCATACTTGGGGTCCCTATGAATGGTCCAAAGACTAACCATCAACATTGTTCCTTTGGGACATTGTAACCACATTTAGTAGTGTGCTTTCTTCATCTATTTCTTCTTGTGCTTTCTTCATTGCTTCTAGATGGTTTAGTTGCTGCTGAAGTGTCTGCTCCAGCAAGTACTAGTACCTACAACAAATTGAAAATAAGACATGAGTAAATGATGATTACAAATGATCAACATTGTGTATGTGTGTTTTTCAACTATCAGATTTCCAGAACCCTGACCACCTTGATGAAGGTAGACACATAAAACCTGAGTAATCTTCAACTTTCAGAATTCCTTGATGATAGACACATAGAACATCATAAAAAAAAGCACCTCAGTAAGGCAAAAAATGGTCTCTTGAGAGTAAAAAATGGTCTCTTGAGAGCAAAGAAAGTAGAAGATTTTATTTGGTTGAGAGTGGATTTAGGAAGAAGCATTGACCACTTCCTTATTTTTTGGTTTTACTAGGTAACTTCTGTTTTATTTTCTCTTCTTTCCATTTTTTAATTTCTTAAATATTTATCTCACTTTTGATAAATAAAATTTATCTATAATTTTTTTGGTCACCTTCAATCACGGATATCATCATTGGAGACAACCAGTTTCCTCAAATCTCACATGGTTGGCATGTCATCCTCTATCCTGCAAACCCTTCATAATATTTTTTTAAAAAATAATGATAAAAAGAAAGTGTAATAGCCCTCCCTAGTTAGCAGCTTACTTATGACTAACTCTAATTAATTAAATGAATAAGCTACTAATTAGAGATGCTGTTAGTACAGATTCCTAACCCCCCCCTACCCTTGGAAGGTTAAGAACCTGCATAAATCTGAGTATAGTTTATGAAAATCCACTTAAAATACTTAATTATTACATCGTAGTCTAAGTAATTAAAAGTTGAGTCCAAAAATATAAGTTACATCCCATAATTAATTTATACAATAACATCACGCAACAGCAAAACATATATCACGAACTTTTCAAATAAAGTTTATCTTTGACCTTCAGCTTATTCCTGCAAAACAATGGAATCCGCCCCCACCATGACAGGTTCAAATGAACAAAACAGTCAGCTTACGCTGCTACACAAGTCCCACCAGTTTACAAATATTAAGGTGGCAGAAAATAGACTTTAATGTTCAAATAGTATCATAATCCATGAATCTCAATATTTCTTTGCTATAAAACATCATAATACTCCTCTTTCGTAATTAGATAGCATAATAGCATCCATACAACATGACAAATAGCTTTCCAAGAACAATACTTGTACTTTTCCAAAACTCACTTAAATACACTGTTACAAAACTCAAAATATCTTTAATTTGGGAAGGAACACAAATGGAACTCTTGAGGGACGTCTCCCTACTTTTCTTAACTTCTGCTTGCAAGACTTCCTAGGTCATGACCCCATATAACAGAGCAATACCCGCTCCGGAGCAATACCCGCTCTAGTGACTTAAAGAGCAAACCCGCTCTACAATTGTGATTCATCACTGCTAATGCAGCTACTTCCCTTTTCTTAAAAGAAATAATCTTTACTTTATACTTAATTATATCCAAAACTTTCTTTTCCAATACTCAATTTACTAACTTAATAATCAACTTAACTTAATTTATCAAAATCAGTTTCGAAAACACACTTGCTATGTCAAGTTCCGCTATATTTGGAATGATGACTTAACAACCATGAATCGAAAGGATATGATAGTTAAACAAGGTGATTAGAAGATGGTGTATCAAGATATGGCAGTAGGTGAAAGGTTTATAAAGGGATTTATCATATGAAAGATCACTTCACACAGATAGAACATAGGTCCGTTAAGATGGTTCTCGGTTTGGTGTTATTAACAATGGTTTTGTGCGATGAATTAATAGGACTTCTTGAGTTTAGTCAAATTTTAGGATTCCAACTTCATATATAGGTAAATACAGTAGGTATTCATCAAGAGGAACACATTGGAAGGTCAAAAGCACAAAGGTTTACAAGTCCAAAAGTTGTTACGCGAATAGTTGAGTTTTTAGGTGTAGTTTTCTTCTCAAAAGAGGTTAGATTTAATCTACGAAAAAGATATGTTGCAAGGTCATTAAGAAGCAATATAGGTATATTTACAGTAGGTTATCATGTAAGGGTAACAACAATGGAAGCACTCAATACCAAAACACAATCGAAATAGAAACATGGTTTAATCGGTTTTTAGGTGGAACTTGACATGCAACGGTTTTTGATTCGAAATCATCAATCACAAAGTATAATTAATATATTGAAATCACTTACTTATAACTCATTATAAATACAGCAAGTTCTCCACATAAAACATATTCGTAGCTCAAAAATATCTAAAGATAAGTATTATGACAAAAATTGAGAAAATCAGCTTTAACGGTGGTGCTTGTGTACCTTAATTTGGTGTTTAGGAATTTAACCCTTGCTTAGAAACTCGTACTACTCCTCCAGCAACTCCTTAAGACCTTAATAAACACATTCATCACCTTAAAGTTAATAATAAACCCAAAGAAATCAAATTTAAAGCCACTATACCTCATGCATGCTGAATTTAAGCCATGTCTCACCTTCCTTAACTTTTCCTTATGTTTACAGTGATGAAACTTAAAACCAACGCCTACCCAGTGTTAAGGACACCTTGAAGAATCTATGGAAGAGTTTGCATGTGAAAAATCAGAGCAAATAACCAAGAAAACAAGCTGCCAAAAACTTGTTGTTGGGACGCCAGAAATGGCGAGAAGAGAGAGAGAGAAAAGAAGAGGTGTTCTTGTGTTTGTTTGTGAATTGATTTTGATGATACTGAATGAGAGTCTTCCCATCTCATATATGCAGAATGGGTAAGGGCAAACTTGTCATTTTCGGTTTAGTAATAGGGGTAAAATCGTCCTTTCACTTACTTATGCACTAATCAGATTTTTCTAAAGCTTCAACTTGGATTTTCTTCCTTAATTCCTACCTAATCCTTAATTATTCTTAGCTAAATTTCTCCAAAGTATACCACATATCTTAATGAAGGTATCTTAACCTAATCAACTCCTTAATCTTACTTCCTCGGCTAATACCTCGATATCAACTACTAACACAAATCCTATAATTCAGAGGCAATATTCAATGTACCTATCATAACTCATAAATTACTTAATTATCACATAGCTCATGTTATTAGTTAACTAATAACACAAATTATCCACGTTAGCAATAAATTCATATAACATTTATTTACACTTTTAAAATTCGGAGCGTATCGATTACAATTACTTAATCGTCATTAACTTAATTAATTACGGATTATTGATTCTAATATTAGCTTAATAATTCAGGCTATTACAGAAAGTTATCATAAGTGAAGAAAAAAATGTGTCAATACTAGCTAGATTAGTCAATAAAGTCTTGTACTTCGATGAAGTACCTAAAATCAGGGAATCGGTTCCTTCAAAACCCAGAGATAGATATACAAGAAGATAATTAAATAAAATGCGAAAAAAGCTATTTGAACAATTCGAATCCCAAATGAAGGTGAATGAGGATTCAAACCTAGGCCAGAAGTCGGGGTTGGGGGAATCCAACTGAACCAACCCACCTCAAATGGCAATCTTAATTCCTAAGTAAATGAATCAATTTCAATAAGAACATGCAACTCAAAAAGAAAACTAGACCCAAAGGCAGATTAGAAGATGAATAAATAGAAAAGGCCTCTTGAAGAACAACAACACAGTACTTAGGTCTCTTGAAGATGAAAAAACTCCTGTTTATATATATATATGTATATATATATATATATATATATATATATATATATATATATATGTATATGTATATATATATATACATATATATATATATATACATACATATATATATATATATATGTATATATATATATGTATGTATATATATATATGTATATATATATATATATATGTATATATATATATATATATATATGTATATATATATACATACATATATATATATATATGTATATATATATATATTATATGTGGCTTGTTTATAGTTACTTTGAACTTTTTGCTTAGTTGCGATTGGAAGGGGTTCTACTATGATGCATGCAGTGCATATGCGCCCTATTGAGAAGCGACAACCTATTGGACCAGTCACACCTAAAAAGGACACAATAGGTGAATTTTCAAGATTCTTAGGGACCATTGCTCGAGACTACGGTAATGCTCCACTGACATATAAGAGTTGGAGAAAGGTGCCTGGCAAAGGTAAGTTGTGGGAGTACGTTTTGGTAGGTCTTGTGTCTGCTTCTAAGTGCAATAATACAACAACACTGTACTTCCCTTCTATGTACAAAACTAATAATGTTGTTCTTCATCTTCAGTCCAAATACCTTGTTCCCGACGAAGGAAAGGAATGGGTACTAAAGTCTATTTGTGCTGCCTGGAGGATTCATAAGTGTCGATTCAAGAAAAGGCATTACCATAAGTACACCACCAACAATCTGAGATGGCTGAAAGGGCCTAAAACTATACCCGAAGAGGATTTCAAGCAGCTGTTGGTTTTATGGAACAAGAAAGAAGAGAAGGTAGTGCATTTGTGTATCTCTGTGAATTGATAGCTGAGGTACATATAAGATATAGGTATATAACTAACGTAATTCATTTTTTTAAGTGTGATTCAAATTACATAACTTACTTTTTTTTTATATCAGAACCCCCTTATATTCATGTATACAACTAACAGTTAAGGTGGAGGACCATGTATATAAGTATACCAGTATTAGTTTAGGAAAGGTAGTTAAATGGATTTGAATACTTGAGTCAAGGTTTCGAAAAGCGAAAAGATGGCATATTGTGTTGATTCTTTTCTCCGCTCCTGTTAGGATATTTATAGGAAATGAAAACAGGGATATGTCTTCATTTGACACATTTTTGCCTGCACAATAGTTCACATTAGTTCGAAATATGTTTAAATTGATACTTTTTTTGCATTTGACTTAAGTGATCTTTGATACGACCTAGCTTTTTTATTGTGCATGTATGTGTAGGCCCGATGTTCTCTTAATCAAAGTCGAAGGAAAGCTAAAAAGAACAATCACATTGCTGGACCTAAAAGCTTTGCAAGGATACGTGAAGAAATGGTAAGTCACTTCCCTAATGTTCTCTCTAGTGTCACTTTTTTTGTGTAGTTTGAGTATGTTAGGAAGCCAAAGATTAGCTCTCAATCAAACTAATTCTAGTTAGATCTCACTTAATGCATGGTAAATACTCTATATTGTGGCCCTTGTAATGGTAAACTGATTCTTTCTTTTTCGGGTAGAAAAATGAAGATCCTAACAAGCAGTTCCCCTCGTTGGCTCAAGTCATTGAGCGCACTCGTGCAAGAGATGAAAAGAAGAAATATGTTGATACATTTGAGGATACAGCAAGAAAAATTATATGTTCGTTCATACGCTGATTTAGGATGTTGATATTGTTATTTTTGGCTATCCATGTGTTGATATTACTAGATACGTTGATTTAGGATGTTGATGCCCATAATTCTGCCTACAATATAATTTTGTTTATGATACCTTGATTTAGGATATTGATATTGTTTTAGATTTTGCTACCTATAATTTTATTTATGTGAATTATAGGAAGCTATGAAGAGTTACCAATCCATAGAAGATGAAAGTGACCCTAAAGATACTTTTATGGGTGTGATGGACAAGGAGTACCCTGGTCGTAGGGGCTATTTGGTAGGGGGTCACCAATAAGGTCTTGAAGAAGAGTGTTGCTGCTATTGGTTCATATGTGGTGCCAAAAGAGGTAATCGATGCTGTGAGGGCAGACATGGAAGTCGAAAAGAGTGAGATTGCTGACATGAGAAAGGAACTTGAATCAGACTATGAGCAAAAGAAAGCGAACCTTGAGGCAGATTACGCAAAGAAAATGGAGCAGTTCGACAAGTCAAGGGAAAGTCTGGTTGAAGACATCTTGCAGAAGCTCATAGCAAAGCTGCCATCAGATGTTGTCCGAGAATTCTTAGTTTAGAAGGTACACAATCACATATCAGTTTCATCTCCTTAAAAGTAATATTATATGCATAGATTGGTCAAGTATAAGGTTAGCAAACTATAAACACTTGGGTATCTCTAATTAGTTTACTTCTCTTTTACACCATATTATACTAGACAATAATAATCTCAAGGTTAAGGATGGAAATGGGTGATGGATGATCCATCACCCGCTTAACCCGGTATTTTAAATGGATGAAAACCCCAATTTAAATGGATGGAAAGTGGGTGGTGGGTGAGAATTTTTTCATCCGTCACCCGATCCATCACCCGTTTAACATCCAACTCATTACCCAATTATTAAATCTTACGTGTAAATTACTTATATTGTATGTGTTTGATATAATTATTTTATATTGTGTCACTAATTTCTTTTAAAAATATACTAAATGTCATCACCCGTTTAGCACCCGACCCACCCGTTTCACCCGATGGATGACGGATGGATGGATGCGGGTGGAGTAAACAATTGCAGGTGGTGGATGCGAGTGATGTTCCACCAGCCCCGAATCCGATCCATTTCCATCCCTACTCAAGGTATGAAAAAACACAATTACTCTTAGAACAGAATTGTTTTACTAGACATTGTACTAAAATGGTATTTGGTCATTTGTCATGTTCTGATCCTATAGAAAGAATTCCACATCATTAAGATAGTCCAGTGACTAGCAGTACTTGATTAATAACACCAACTAAAACAAGGTCACATAGAAGCAAATTAGTTGAACGTCTCACTAATATATTCATCTTTCATAGTTGTAGCTCTCTAAGAGACTTTTTCTAAGAATAATATCAATATCAACAACCAGAAATATAGATCACGGAAGCACAAACACAGTTTTATTAAAAGATCACTTAACAGTATAATGTTTTTCAGGCTATAAAAATTCCCCACAAAAAGGTCGAAAATCAATATAGCAACTATGCTGTGGAAAGTCCAAACCAAGGGATACTCACTCCATCTGAAATTAAATGGCCACAAATTTACAATAATTTTGTGAAAAGATCACTTAACGATACAATGTTTTTCAGAAAATTAATAACTTTTCCCAGTCCTACTAAGTTAGTAGTACGCATGACTATTATCTACTGGTGATCTGGTTATCATTAAGTGGAAACGCGAAGTACAACTCCAGACAGATGTTAAATGCTAGATTTTCCATAACAAGTATTGAGATATACTCCTTATAATACAAAAAAGTTCCTAATAATTTGATATTCAAGTATACATAGCACTAGAAGTTGTCTGATAATGTCTCAGTTGCAACTTGCAAACAGTATGCTTAAAGAACTAGATATGGTGCAAGTATAAGGTTAGCAAACTATAAACACTTGAGTAGTTAAGATGTGAGAGCTTCAAAGTAAATATATATTTCATAAGTTTAATCTCATTGTAACCTTTTTTATGAAGATAGGAATTTATAATGGGTGGAGTTGTTGGACTTAATGACTATCTTATTAATATTATCACAGTTTAATATTAAGCTTGGTGTAGTTCATGCCTTTTATTAGTAACTTGTCTATTATAGTTAAAACAAGCTAATAGCTAGCTCATTTATTGGTCCATTAAAGCTATGTTATTATTTCTTCATTTATTTTTCCTAGCATATATGGGCTGGTTATGTTAGTTGTTTCGTGTTGTTATAGGCTACTTGTTGCTACTATTGGTGTCTACATTAGACCTGCACGTATGGCTTCGTGAGTTGCAGTGATGATGGTACATGATTTTTTTGACTATGTTGTTGCTATCTTAATTTCATCTCCATTTCATATAACAGTTTGGTTTCTTTGTATTCTCCACAAATAATTAAGCACGAATATTGAATCAACTTAAACTATTTACTACATATTATTAAGAATCAAATTTTTCTTTGTGACAGGTTACAAAGCTTTTCAAAGTCCGAATTGGAAACATTTTGATATTTATATATTTGTCGTTGAATCAAGAATGAAGAATTGGCTTCTATTTTGTGTTGAACATTATTTTGGGTTTAAGAAATTTTTAGCTAGCAAACTGGCTAGATAATCATTTTGTAATTTTGTATAGAAACTAGTACTTGTACATATTTGTTGTCGACTTTTGCTATAATATATGACTTTTTCGAAGCCATTTTTAATGCATTAGTAGCTTTTAGTAATGGAATTACAGGTAATTCGTTTAATTAGAAAGTAATTGATTCGGCATTGCAACTATATTAAAAAGTGTTGCATATGGTTAAGAAAATGTTGCGGGCATATGATTTGAATATTTGAAGAAAAGTGTTGCATATAAAAAAAGATAACGTTGCATTTGTCACTGTTTAAAAACATAAAACTGTTGCATATAGTTGAAAAAGTGTTGCACTTGTGATTTATAAACTACTTAAAAGTGTTGCATATAGCTGAAAAAGTGTTGCACTTCTGATTTATAAACTATGTAGAAGTTTTGCATATAGATGAAAAAGTATTGCACTTGCGTTTATAATAAATGTAGAAGCGTTGCATTTGATGAGAAAAATGTTGCCATTGTATCAACGTATAATCTTAAAAGCGTTGCAATAGGAGGCTAAAAACGTTGCACTTCAAAAAGCGTTGCATTGGACAAATCATGCAACGTTTCTATGAAGCGTTGCGATAGCCCCTTGTAAGCGTTGCTATAGCTTAGTTATGTAGTAGTATAAACCAAAAGCGCATTCACAAGTTACAAAAGGACGAAATAATTTCATCATTTGATTTTGAATCATTTGATGTATGTGAATCATGCTTAATGGGGAAAATGAAAAAATCACCATTTACTGGAAAAGGTGAAAGGGCCATCGATCTCTTAGGACTCATACATACAGATGTGTGTAGTCCTATGAGCACAAGAGCAAGGGGAGGTTTAATTACTTCATTACTTTCACTGATGATTTGAGTAGATATGGCTATATCTACTTGATGAAACATAAGTCGGAATCTTTTGATAGATTCAAAGAGTTCCAATGTGAAGTACATAATCAACTTGGTAATATAATACAATAAAAGCACTGCGATCCGATCGTGGTGGTGAGTATTTGAGCCAAGAGTTTGATGATCATCTAAAGGATTGTGGAATTTTTTCACAATTAACTCCACCAGGAACACCGCAATTAGTGTTCGATTAATGATGAGTCTTGCTGATCTTCCGATTTCTTTTTGGGGATACGCTCTCGAAACTGCGGCACACACACTAAATAGGAGTCCGTCAAAGACCGTACAAAAAACTCCATATGAGTTATGGAATGTAAAACCTCCAAACTTGTCTTTTCTTAAAATATGGGGATGTGAGGTCTATGTAAAGCGGTTACTATTAGACAAACTTGCACCCAAGTCAGATAAATGTCTCTTTGTGGGATATCCAAATGAGACAATAGGTTATTACTTCTATAACCGTCAAGAGAATAAAATGTTTGTTGCTCGTGATGGTGTCTTTCTTGAAAAGGAATTTGTTTCTAGAAAGACAAGTCGGAGTAAAATGACACTCGAAGAAATTCGAGATGAACAACAATTGGACGTGGCTCACAGCATGTCAGAGACGGCCCAACAAGATGAAAGTCATGTTCAGGAGATGACGTATTCAACGCATGAACCTCCTACCGTTCTATTCGAACTTGATTCAAGTGAAAATCTTCAAACTGTTGAAGAGAACGTTTCTCTTGATGCTCAGGCCCCGCGTAGGTCTAGTAGACCAAGGATTCCAAACAAAAGGTTGGTTGATTTCCTATTGACTGAAAATTCTGAAATTATGATTTTGGAAAATTCAGAACCTACTACCTACAAACAAGCTTTAACGAGCCCAGACTATGAGAAATGGTTTGAGGCCATGAAATCCGAGTTAGACTCCATGTCTGAGAATAAAGTTTGGACACTGGTTGACTTGCCTGATGGGGTTAACCCTATTGGATGCAAGTGGGTGTTCAAATCGAAAACAGACAAAGATGGAGATGTCTATGTCTACAAAGCAAGACTGGTTGCAAAAGAATTCAGATATGTTCATGGTATATACTATGATGAGACCTTTTCTCCAGTAGCAATGCTTAAATCAATTCGGATGCTTTTAGCGATTGCTGCATTTTACGATTAGGAAATTTGCAAGATGGATGTCAAAACCGCATTCTTGAATGGGTCTTGAATGAGGATGTGTGCATGACACAACCTGAAGGCTTTGAAGATCCAGAAAATCCTAAAAGGGTTTGCAAGCTTCAGAGATCCATTTATGGATTGAAGCAAGCATCTCGAAGCTGGACTCTTTGGTTTGATGAGGCAATCAAATAATTTGGTCCATCAATATGGTAGTACTATGTTCTGTGGGTCGTGCACATGTCATTCTGTTATATGGCGGCAACGCCACCTTCTGATGGGGGACAATGTCCTTGGTGGTACCCGCATTATGTTTGGCATTATATGCCACCTTCTAATGGGGGACAAAGGTCCTTGGTGGCCTGCCTTATGTTATTATGTTTGGCATTTTATGCCACCTTCTGATGGGGGACAAAGATCCCGGGTGGCTTTGCCTTATGTTATGATGTATGGCTTTATTCCACCTTATGATTGGGGACATATGTCCTCAGTGGCTTAGCCTTCTATTGTACTCGCCAAGTAACCAACAGAATATTTCTGATAATTAATATGATATAATGACAATACAAATCTTTCTTTTAATTTCCTGATATGAATTATGAAATCGTTCAACTATATTCTCTTCTTTCTGTTTGCAAATAAAATGAGTTGAAATAAATTTACGATGTTAGAGGTTACTGAGCCTCGGCTCATGACGTTTTGTTTTCTGTTTTAGGTGTGGCAAAGCATATGCAAATATGGATTATGTTGAAGTGACTCTACATATATTTGGGATGTTTAGAATACTTTGTATTAAGGGTAATTACTACTTTAAGTTGAACATATGTATGTTTAAGAGATAATTTTAGGTTATTATTTTATTTATGGGTCCATAACCCACAACTTAAGTCCCGTTTCCGCTGCCAATCATGAGTAATTAAGGTTACGAATTTTCAGAGTGTTACACTAGGTGACCAACCCCCAACTTATTTCTACAAATGTGCTAAATCAAGGTAAGGCCACAATACCATTAGGGCAATTAAGGGGCCAACAACAAATGGATTTCATAACTGGAAGCCACCAAGCAACAATGGACAAACTACTTCAAGGACCTTTTTGAACATAATGAACTGGTAAATAGCCCAATTCTCGAAAATGAACTGGACGGCTAGCTGGAGGCCATACCACAGTTCTTAGCTGAACAAATTAGTTCTCTTAATAGATCATTTACGAAAGCGGAAGTAAAAGAAGCCCTGTTTAGTACGAAGCCCAATAAGTACCTAGCCCAGATGGTATACCCTCCTCACTTATCCAAAAGAATTGGGAAACTTTGGGTGATGAATTGTGTCAAGCTACTCTCAACTTCTTAGAATGAGGCTTCATGTTAAAGGAAACTACCAACCTCTTATTGCGTTCATTCCAAAAACACAGAGATCTAAATAGGTAAGTCAATTTCGGCCCATTAGCTTGTGTAATTCTTCTTACAAATTGATCTCATAATTCATTGTTAAAAGATTGCAACCATTAATGAAACATATAATAGGTGACTTCCAAAGTGCTTTCATTCCTCGTAGATCTATCAATGATAATTGTGTCCTTGCCCATGAGATGTTGAACTATATAAAGAGGAGGGAAAAGAAAAATGCTAACTACGACTTTATTTTAAACTTAGATTTAAATAACGCCTATGATTGCATTAGTTGGACTTTTGTGGAAAAAGTCGTAAAAAGAATTGGCCTACCAGGAAGTTGGTTCCACCTAATCATGCAATGCATCACAATGGTAACGTACTCAATCTTGATTAATGGAGAGCCTACTGGTAGAATAGTTCCAAATAAAGAGAACAAAAGACAGGTAGATCCTTTATCACCATGCACTTTTATTATGTGTACGGAAACCCTCTCCAGAAACCTCATTCTACAACAACAACAAGGAATCATCAAGGGTTTAAAGATTGCAACCTCATGTTTCACACATGTTCTTTGTGGATGATGCTCTCTTCTTCATGGAAAGAACTATGTATGGATAATTGTTGGAATATAACAAATACTCTAGATAAATTTTATAAATTTTCGGGGGAAATGATCAATTTACAAATGTCATTCACAGTTTTTAGCAGAAACATACCTCCAAAAGTTCTGAGATTACTCAGTACTAGATTACGTTTTAAACACAAAGATAAGTTAGGCTCCTGTTTATGTTACCCAATGGATGTAGATGGGCTCTCTTTAAATGATTTCAAGGCTCTTGCCACCAAAGTTACCTCCACTATCTCTTCCTGGAAATTCAAAAAGCTAACCCATTGCTACTAATCAACAACATCCTCATTGCTTTTGCCTCTCACACTATGGCGGTTTTCAAATTCTCAAAATATATCACTAGTAGAGAAAGGTCGATTTGCGTCGGACTTGGGACCCCTATTTGCGTCGGACTTGAGTCCGACAGCACAGGTCTCGACGCAGATGATCTATAATTGATCTACGTCGTATATGGAAATGACACAGCTCTTTTAGCTATTTGTGTCGCACGTTGTATACGGTGCGACGCAAATTGCTCTCCCCAGCCCCACAAATTCAAAAAACTACAGCCTGGATATTAGGGGTATTTGCGTCGCACATAGCACAGGGTGCGACGTAAATCAGGCATCTTCATCGCACCTTGTGCCATGTGCGATGCAAATGACGTTATGTATGTTAAAAATAAAAAAAACATAGTACCAAAGCTTGAAAGCTTTAGTACTGCATTCGAGGAAAAAATCTGCCAAAAACTAAAAGAGAAACGAGAGAAAGATCAAAAAACAAGATCTAACAAGTGAACCTAACATCTGTCTTGCGTCGATTAAGAAAGAAATGATAATAATTAAAAAATGAGATCTAACAAATATTAAGAAACAAGTGACAATAATCTAAAAAGAGACAAGTGAACCTTAAAAAAAATTTGTCTTGCGTCGAGTAATAAATGAAAAAAAATTAAACAAATATCAAAAATTAAATATTCAGATCTAACATACAACAAAAACTGAAATTAAAAAACTAAAGCTAAAAAAAACAGATCTAATAGACAAGAATGAAATTGCACTTAATATATTTAAAAAAATAACACAAATCGCCAAAAATCAGATCAAACTTTGTTCTCATTCTTCTTTAAGTCTCGTTCTTCTTCAAATCTCGTTCATGTTTTTGATGCAACGGTAAATAAACGATAGAAATGAGTTAAGCAAAATGTAGAGGATGAAGAGTAAAGACGACGCAGGAAAAGAGGTTTAATTTTGTAGATTTCAAAAATAAACATAAATATTGCAAAACAAAGAAATTCAGAATAAAATGTGAATTAAAAATACCTGAAAATCGAGAAATTTGAGCACGAAATTCAGAGTCTGTTGTTTAATTTTGTTTCTCTTTCCTCTTTGTGTTCGTGTCTGTCGAAATTGAAGAAGATTCCAGATATAAGAATGAAATCGCTGGTCTGAGGTTTATGATCGTGCTTTCCAAATCGCAGGAGAAATCGAAGATTCCAGATCTGAGGTTTAAGTTCGTGCTTTCCAAACAAGTAGCGAAGAGTTGGAGAGAGAAAAAGAGAGAAGAGTTGGAGAAAAACAGAGAGAGGAAACCTTGGAGGGAGAGAAACATGAGGGAATGAGAGAGAGGAAACGCGGCTGATGAGAGAATCAGAGAATAAGAAAATTAGGTATCAGAGAGAGGAGATAAACATGGGGAGATTAAAAGTTGGGTTGGGCTTGTAATCTGCGTCGCACCATGGGCCTTATGCGACGCGCATAGCTTCCGTTATGTGCATCGCACCATGGGCTTCATGCGACACACATAGATATCTTACGTCGCACGCTAGTTAGATACGACGCACATAGATCGTCTTTTACGTCGATTCCTTGTTGCATGCGACGCATAAGGCGAGACGCAAATCGCCTATTTATTACTAGTGTATTCTGAAGTAAGTCACCTCATTGCTACTGAAATTCTGGTGGGCTTCGAATCAGAATCGAAAACCAATATACTGGAAAAAAAGAACATTACTGGAAAAGCACAAGTCATGTGGAGGGATGGGTCTTGTGAACCTTCAGTCCCTCAACCAGGCTTTATTGTTCAAGCAAGTCTGGCGTATGGAAACTAAACAAGACTTGCTTGTTAGTAAGGTTTTTTTCGAGCCAAATATTCACAAAAATGGTTTGATAAAAGCCTAAGAGGGCAGATTCCAAAAGTAAACACTTGGGGTAGCAGAATCATCATGATTTTAGTAATGAAAATGAAGACAAGTGTGGGTAAAATAATTGGTGATGTAAAAACAACAAAAATATTAGAAGACAATTGGACGAGCAACAAAGCTAAAGTTTACTTCAAGGTAAACTCAACAACTTTGAGCCTCGGCCGCCCTAGATGGGTCCATGATTGATTACCACGATTGGAATTTAGGACATAATGAACATAATCTTGTGGTGCGATGAGCAATCAGCACGAGCAATCCTTACGACTCACATTCCATAATCAACGGTGACAAATAAGTATGTATGGATAAAAAAGAATAATGGACGTTATACTGTAAGATTAGGTTACTTGGCACAACAAAAAGGGAGGAGTTTACCAACACATGTAATGAATTATGGAAACAAAAAAGTTGGCCAACATGTAAGTATTTCTATTGGAAGCTATTTTATGGTGCTTTAGCCACCGGAGTAAACCTTAGGAAAAGGAAAGTCCTAAGTGAGAGACCTTTCCCATTTTGTCAGAATTATGAGGAATCATATACTCACATCTTTAAAGCTTGTGAATTCTCACTACACGTATGGAAGTCCTCCAGCATGGGAGTAATTGCAAACAACCCAGAAAAATGTAATATCGCAATGTGGTCAAGACATTAGCTTTGGGTTTAAATGCATCAAGACTAATATTCAGATCAATATGTAGTAGAGTTTGTTGCTATTCTTTGGAGTCGTTGGACTCAACGAAATAAGCTAATTTTCCAACATGGCAGCAAACTACACCCCACTCTTATCATGGGACAAATGAAACATGGAAGGACAGGTGGTGGCTGATGCATGACAAACAGGAGGACAAGGAAGGAAAGGAAAACAATGGTGTAATGAACAAGGATAAGCATCCAACATTGGATTATGAAAAGAACTTGATAGAAGGGGATGCAGGTTGGCGACTAATTGTTGACAGTGCTTGGGAAAAAGAAATGAATGGAATGCCAGGAAGAATGGAAAACAACATATGTATGGACAGTTATGGAGAAAGGAATGGAAGTGGAGTGTGGGGATGGAAAAATACAAGCAATGTCGGGTTTACAAGCGGATGCCAAGGCTGTTCTAATAAGCCTAAAGATTATCCTTCAGTGTAGCATGGATAAACTTGAAGTTTAGACATATTGTAGAAATATTATCACAGTGTTGATCTCGCCACATGAAGCGCACCACAAGTTAGAACAATCCTAACTAATATTACTTTATTACTTATCACTTAACAAGGTTTAATGTTACTCATGTTTGTTACTACCATTTTTTTATCATAGTTAGCATTCATTACGATTCATTGAATCAGGCCTCATAGGGTGTAATAGTCATGCAGAATGAGGCCCCAGTTATGTCAAGGAGCCCATGATGAATAATCAACAAAAGCCCAATAGTCAGCAATTTATAAAGGAAGGCCCAACTCTTAGGAATAACCAAGAGATAGCAGTTGAAGATCAAGCAATGCCAAAGACGAAGACGTTGATGAAAGTCAATCTGACCACAAGGGCATGCAAGAACGTGGGCGAAAGGACGTGATTATCATGGTGCCAGAAGATGGCAATTCTGATTTGAATCATAAATGATTCAAATCACTTCCCTCCAAAGAGCAAGGAAGTTATACGTGCCTTAGCAATATAAATACAAGAAGGAACATCAGAAGAAAGACAACAAACACATACAAAACAAACGTGGAATTTACTTTCTAGTAGTGTAGCTTTTTCTAGATTAGCCAACCCCCTACCAGGGTTATACTTAGCCAATAGTATAGAACTAGAGCATGTACTGAGTTACAAAGTTTGTTCAATTCTCCCATTCGAGTCGAAATCCATGGAGGTATTCACCTTCATGTTTGTCCTTTAATTGTCCAGCCTGGTTTATCCTTATGTGTGTTATACAATCTTTCTAGAAGTTTGTGTTGTAAGTGGGAATATTTAGCTTTAATTAATAGATTAATTATTTCATTGATTATCTTATTTAATACTCGTCGCTGAATTCATTAGGCGTTGTAGTTTAATTACATTAAGTTATAACAAAGTACGTTAGCAAGGTTTTATCCAATAAAAAACCGGTAACCCCAAGGGACTAAGACTCCCGTGACATTCAGTATCTAACTATTGGGTGTACATTGACTTGTTTGCGAAGTCATCCAATTGAATTTGCACCAACAGGTTTTTTGGCGACCATAGTGCGGGGAAAAAGATTCATAATCCAATTGTGAAATTTTCCTTGTTAAAATTTAGAACTAGCTTTTATTTAAAAATAGTTTTTATTTACTTGTCTTTTGATTTTAAATACCGAGTACACGTTCTCGAAGGAATAGAGAAGGTCCTAGAATTGATCCAAACTCCCAAAATATGGAAGAGATTAATACATTACATTCAGAGTCTAGGGTACATGTGGACGGAAATGAACCAATTCATAATGTCTCCGGAGAGTCACAAGGAGAAACTCCCCAAAGGGATAGTTCATCTCCAGGTAGGACTAGCCGAGCATTCGTGCACCAATTGTATGGCAAATTCACTGAAGTAGTGAAACAATTACTATTGGAAGCCAGAGAGAGTCAAAGACAGCAATTTGATTCCAACTATAGGACTTTAGCCCATGAGTCAGCCAGAGTCTTTACAGATTTCCTTCAAAGGATAAGTGGAAAGAATAGAGATATTAACTCTAGGCAGATAGACCGTATACTTGTAGATTTAGATGACACTATGAATGCGACCTTCACGACAATGTCAACGTCTCTTGCTACTAAAGTAGTGACTCGTTAGAACCGCTAGTTGGAAAACACTACAAACTAAATGAGAGGTTGCTTAAGGCTTTAGAAGAAGTCCCACTGAATAGAACACATGGAGATTGGGGGTTAACACCAGATCTTCCTGTTGCTTATGCAAGAGTACACTTTTCCCATAATGAAAATAGAGACACTTTTGTCTCGAGCGATCCACAAACTTCATCCCAAGGGCGCCAAACAAGGGCAAGTCCTTTCAACCTTGGAGGGAACAATCATGGGAATTTTAGGAGAAATGACGAAATGGCAGCGGGCGTTGAGCCAGGCTGGCACCAGGCGTCCGGACATCATCAACCTTCTTTTCCTATGGGTGATAGACAGTTTGGAGATAGCACACACCAACCTGGACCATCACATGGAGGACAAAGGCATGGTACTTTTGTTAATAATAATAATAGTTCACCTAATGTATTGGTACCCACACATCAGCCAACAATGGCTGAAAATCCTCCTCCTTCTAACTTTATGGCCTTTCAAACGCCTGATCCGCCTAATCTTGGAGCATCTTATTATGGGACTGTTCCAAATTATGGTCATAATCAGGCGCCCTTTGCTCACACAAATGGAAGCTATCCTCAAGGTATGCCTAATAATGGATATACCTTTCAGCCAAAAATGGCACAAGCATAGAATAATCATAGCTATGCGCATCGCCAGGATTTTCTGATGGGTGGTTATCAAAACTAACAGTTCAATCCTAGTCCATCCATTATGTATGATCAGATGGGGTGTATGGGCAATGGGAATATGGGACATTTAGGAATAAACCCGGATCCTCTAGCAACACAAGTGGAAGCCATAGTCCAAAGTCTAGTAGGGGAAACTTCTAGGGAAGGTCATAGGCAAATAGGTCAAAAGCCTTACCCTGAATGGATTGATAGAACAAATCCATTTCTTAGGACGTTTAAAATTCCTGACTTTACCTTATTTTCAGGCAATGATAGAGTATCAGCCGAAGAACAACTCGTTAGGTTTAATTGTCAATCTAGAGAAGCTGCTGATAAAGAGTTTCTAAAACTTACAATGTTCTCTATGTCCCTTACCGACACTGATTTTTGGTGGTATACAATTCTATCTCCTAATTCAATTTACTCATGGTAGGATATGCAAGTGCAATTTACTAATCACTTTGCACGAACAGAACCTGGAGTTACCCTAAGCGACTTAGCCAGGATCAAACCGAAACTAGGAGAGTCTATAGAAGACTATATCTAGGTTCAAAATGGCTAAGATTAGGTGCCATGTTAGTATTCCTGAAAGGGAGTTCGTACAAATGGCTCAAGAAGGAATGTTGATTCAGTTTCGGAAAAGGTTTGATGGTGATACCTTTGGTGATTTTGTTGAATTAGAAAAATTATCCATAAGGTATGAAAAAAACCTACAAGATGAAAGTGCATCAAGGCACCCAAATTTCTATGCTCAAAATGAACAACCTTTTCTCTTTGAAGCATCACCAGAAGTTGATGTAGCTGAAATTGTTCAAGGAGCACCTTATAAGTCTTCGCCTCTTGAGAAAAAAGAATTCTCAGCGCCGTCAAGGGCCAAGAGGGATTAATGGAAACAGATCATTTCTTGCTCCAAAACATTCTTTAGCAGATGTGAGTCAGGTCCCTATTCCTAAGATCTTGAAAAGGAAAAATAAGTTTAAAAGAAAAATAGAGGGTACAAGACTCAAATCAATGGTAATGAGGCCATCTCCAGAAGATGATAAGAACTTACAACGAAGTAAGTCGGCTAAAATGAATGAGTTGAGTCTAAGAGCTGCTGTAGCAAGGGCTCAAATTAGCACTCAAAACGTGCAAGAGTCTCTTATTGCCAATGTAAGAATTGATGAGGAAGCTCTTCAAGCAGGAATCACTAAGTTGTTACCCTTGAGTGATGATCATTATGATCCTTCATCTCTGAAGATCGACACTCAACAACAACAAGAAAAAGATGCCTACATGAAAGAATCTAAAGCAAATGATGTTAATGAAGAGTATGGCTCGGAATATGCATCTGAATACCTGGATTTGTTGGTATCTGACAGCAATTTGTTATTGGATGGAGAGCCATTGTCAACCGAATCTCAAGAACGAGGGGAAGTTGCACAAGACATGCAATGGAACATGGTGATGCTGCCAACGGAGTTCGAGATAACATAAAACCAATCCACATTGCCAACTACTACATCATGGGCAGATGAAGTTGATAAGGAAGAGAAGTCATGTAAATTAATTACATCATCTCGATGTTTATCTTCTTATTTGAATCCCCTCAAAAGAAAGCGCCTAGTAAAACAACTTTGTGAACTGATTTGGAGAATTTAATCATGGAAATTTAAATTAGAGGGTGTTGATAATAGACACACTAAGGCTTTATTCTCGAGTGTGGATTTTGAAGGAAAAAGGTTAGGAAAGGAATTGATAGATACTAGAGCTACTGTCAATATAATGCCTTTATCTGTGTTTAGAAAATTGGGAAAACCTAGAAAAGATTTGCATAACATTCAAATTGATATAACTGGTTTTTCTGGATTAATTGAAAAAGTAGAAGGAATGGCTATTTTAAAGATTAAAGTAGGTTCAAAAACCACTTTTACCAGTTTCTTCATAGTAGAGAATGACACTGACTAGAATGCCATACTAGGAAGGGAGTGTTTACATTAAAATTATGCTATTCCATCATCACTCCATCAAGTTTTAATAATGTGGAATGGTGATACTTTTGAATTAGTAAAGGCAGATGAAGAAGTTTGTCTAATCTCATCACCTGATTCTGTTTTCATCATGAACGCTCTAAATGCAGTTCCTAACATCAAAATTGAGGTTGCTCTACAACTTGAGTCACAAACTCACCAAGAGATAGAAGACTCAAGTGCAATTCTCATAGAAGAAATTGAAAATGTCCCAAAAGTTGAAAATATTCAATCAAAATATGAATTTTCTCAACAAACATCAAATTATGATCAATCATTAGCTTTAGTTAGCCTATAGGGTTAGACTAATTTTTCCTAAAAGTAGTTTATGATGTTTGTACGCCATGAAGAAGATTGTAATGGGTTTACCCTTATCTTTAACAAAGTTCTGAAAGATCTCGTTTTTAAAAGATATCAAGAAGATTTTCTTGAAAATTCTAGTACATGTTGTTCCACCATATACGATTCTGAACCTTTAGAAGAGGAAGATCATAAAGTATGGGCTAAAAGTGAGGATATTAAACAAGAGGTTCATGATCCACTGCATGAAATAAATCTAGGAGATGATGACAATCCACGATATACTTATATAAGCAAGCTTCTCACTGAGCAACACAATCATGATTTGGTTTTAATTCTAAAAGAATTTAAAGATTGTTTTGCATGGAACCATCATGAAATGCCCGGTATTGATAGTACTTTAATAGAACATAAATTACCTATCAAGGAAGGATTTAAGCATGTGGCACAAAGTCCTAGAAGGCTAGCGCCAGAACTAACATAACCTATACAAGAAGAAATAGATAAACTTCTCAAGGCAAAGTTCATAAGGTCATGCCAGTACACTAATTGGATATCCAATATTGTTCCAGTAATCAAGAAAAATGCCAAAATAAGAATCTGCATTGATTTTAGGGATTTAAACAAAGCAACACCTAAGGATCAATATCCCATGTCTGTAGTTGATCTCCTAATAGACGCATCATCAAGATATGAATACATATCTTGCATGGCTAGATACGCAGTTTATCATCAATTAAGAATTGCACGGGAAGATTGTAATAAAATAACTTTCAGATGTCCAAAATCGTTAGGCTTATTTGAATATGTTGCCATGCCATTTGATTTAAAGAATGCTGGTACTACGTACCAAAGAGCCATGGATGCAATTTTTAAAGATATGATTGGTAAAATAATGGATGTTTATGTAGATGATATACTTGTCAAATCCAATGACATTTCTAGACATAAAGAACACCTAATTAATCATTTAAGAGAATGCGAGAATATTATTTGAAAATGAATCCTTTAAAATGTGCATTTGGGATCAAAGCCAGTAATTTCCTTGGATTTCTCATCCATAAAAATGGTATGGAAATTGATCAAAACAAAGTCAGGGAAGTATTTGCAGCTAAGCCTCCCTCCAATAAGAAGGAATTACAAAGATTGCTTGAACAAGTTAATTATGTTAGAAGATTCATGGCCAACTTAGCTGGCAAAACTAAAAAGTTTTCGCCTTTGTTAAGATTAAAAAATGAATCAGAATTAAATGGAATAAAGATCATCAAGAGGCGTTTGATCAGATTAAACAAGATCTAGCAAATCCTCCAGTCTTGATTCCCCAAGACAAAATGGAAAACCAGTAAGGTTATATTTGTCTGCATATGAAGATTCTATTGGTAGCCTTCTTACTCGAGAAAATGAGAAGGGGCATGAACATGCTATTTTCTACCTATGTAGGATTTTGCATGATACTGAAAGAAGATATACTATGGCGGAAAAATGGTGTTTCTGCTTATATGATGCTTCAGTTAAGCTTATACATTATTTCATGGCCTTTACAATAGAAGTAGTATCTCCAACAGATGTGATAAAATACATGATATCTCAACCATTCATAAAAGGGAGATTAAGTAAATGGAGCCTGCATCTATTGCAGTTTGACTTGATTTACATTCGTCAAAAGGCAGTAAAAGGTCAAGCTCTAGCTGACATTTTAGCCACTCATCCTTGTTATGAGTCTGGGATTATCGATAAAGATGTTGTCCCATGGATTCTATACTTTGACGGTTCAATACCAGGGAAACAACAGAAGCTGGAATATATATCCTGCCTCCTGAAAAGGTACCAACTAAGGTAGCAGTAACCTTGAAGGGCCCACGTACTAATAATAGAGCTGAGTATGAAGCTCTATTGATTGGACTGGAACTATTATTAGAACTTGGGGTTAAGAAAGTTAAAGTATACGGAGATTCCCAATTAGTTATGTTGAACCCTAGTTTTGATGATGACAAAGGAACAAAGATGCAAACTAAGTAGTGAACTAATGAGTTATTTAAGTGAATGAATTTTAAGGGATCATTGAAAGGAACAAAGAGAATGCTAAGTCAATGAAGAAATCAAGTGTGGATTTTGAAGACTAAGTGAAGATGTTTCCCTAATTGATACTGGAGTAGCATTGGAGCAAGAAGAATAAAGCAAGGCGTTTTATTTCGAGTTCCATTATAAAGGAACGAGTAAGGATGGTAAGGAACTGTGGCAGTTTTATTTGAGAATGATAGTCTGTTCCTTTGTAAGGAACAAACGAATTGGCACTAAACTAAGAGTTAAAGGAATAACAAATAAAAGGAACTAGACTTAGGCTTGAAGCATTACTACGGTACAGTGATGACAGTTGAGTAGATAATGCCTAAAATATAGGTAACCGTTTTTATCTAAGACAAAATCCAATTTTATGGAAAATCTTTTTAAGGAAAAGATTTTGTTTTTCAAAAAGATAATAAAAATATTATTTGGTTTTTACGAATTTTAATTAAAGATAACATTATTATTAAAAGAATTTAATTTCGGTTTTATTGTTTAATATGTTTTAAATTAAATCTGATTTTTGAGTAATGCTCAAAGTAGTTACTATAATCTAGGAGCAGTAACTAAAAACACGCCCACGTCTGAACAGTGATCATGGGATCATGGAATGTTTTGAGGAATGTGTACCTTGGGGTAAGGAACATCATAGGATAATGGTTTTTCACAAATGCACGTTTTAATTCCCACGTTCTAAATTACTGTCACTATAAATAATAATGTCTAAGTGAGTTCCAAAGTGCGTCTACTAAGTGATTTAGTGAGTTTAACTAATTAAGTGTCAGTGCTTCATTCTCTCATAATAGCCATTTGTTCTTTGCTTTTACCTAATTCCACTAAGCTTATTTCGATCATTGTATTTTGGTTTTTGGGGTAAGGGGATTTGAGTGAAGTTCTGTAAGAGAGAAGCTTTGAGTAAGCAATAAGAGTGAGAAAACTTCGAGTGAAGTTGAGAGGAACTGCTGTTAGAGGAACAGTGGCTCAAAACTTGAGTTTAGGAACTCAAGGTGTGGCTGTAAAATAGAATTAGGTTGTAACAAAGTTGTTTGGCCTATTAGTGAAAGAGTTGAGTTTAAAATCCCTAGTGGTCGAGGTTGTTTCTTCTTGTTGGGCCCAAGAAGTTTTTCCTCGTAAAAATCCTTGTGTTCCTTTAGCTTGTTTATTTGTTTAATTTTAAATTTCCACAAAGTTACGTTTATTTCTACACTACAATTCACCCCCCTCTTGTAGTGTTCCTAGGAAATAACAATTGGTATCAGAGCTAGAACTCACGAAGATAGGAAACCCTATTGAGAAAAGATCCAAGGAACAATGAATACACGCGAGAAACTTGAGGAAGGTTCCATTACACAAAGGCCTCCATGTTCAATGGGAAGTTCTACTCTAGGAAGAACGAATGGAGATATTCATCAAGGCTGAAAACTACAGGTATGGAGAGTCATTGAAGTTGGTGATTTCGAGTCACAACTACAATGACAAAAATGAGGTAATTCTAAACCCTTCTTTATGACAAAGCGATTTTGAAAAAATGGAAGTAAATGCATGGATGTTAAATTGTTGCATTGTGGACTTGGACCCCATGAACATAATAGGATCATGGGATGCAAATCCGAAAGCAAATATGGGATTTACTAGAAGTAACCCACAAGGAACTAATGAAGTAAAAGATCTAAAATTGATTTACTAATGAATCAATATGAACTGTTCTCATGAAATAAAGAAAGATTCAGAGATGTTTCTCGTTTTACTAACATTATTAATGAGTTAGTTCTCTTGGAAAGTTTATTTCATTGAGGAACAGGTTCGAAAGGTTTTAGGAGTCTTCCTAAGGAAGATGGATGGCTAAGTCACTGCTTTCAAGAAACAAAAGACTTCACTAAGTTCAATTAGAACAGCTGGTGGGTCACTTATGACTCATGAGCTTCACCTTGACTAGATAGGTGAAAGCTCCAAATCAAATCATTGCTCTCAAAGCAGATGATGAAGATGATCTGACCAGAAAGAGAAGCAACACTCATGGTTCGAAAATTTCGAAAGATGTACGAACATGAAGAATGGAATTCAAAGGTAACTAAAAATTTTCTAACAAAGCTGCTTGTCATAAATGTGGGTACAGATCACTTCATCAAGGAATGTCCTCTTGGGAAAATGACAAAACCAAAGAAAGGAACAAGGAAGCTTTGCTGAAAGGAACAAAGAATCAAAGCACCTTTCTCTAAGGCAAAGTGCAAAGCAAGATAGCTGCTTGGGGAGATTCAGAGACGGAAGAAAGAAGAACAACAACTGAAGAAACAAAACTTTGCCTCATGGCAAACATGAGAAAAAGAAGATGAAGAAAATGTTGAGGTAAGCAACATGGACTTAGTCAGACTAGATTGAAAACTAGGCTGAAATATATGATCTTCTTTATGATGCAATTCTTGAATGTAGAGATGAACGTGAAAAACGTGAACAAGAACAAGCCTTAAATCTGCAAAGAAACATAGAATGGCTTAAGAAAATGAGAAAATGTTGAAACAGATTCTTTGATTTGTTTGATAAAAACTTAAAAATCAAAGATATTATGAAAGTTTGAAAAATGAAAATTATCTAATTAATTTAGAATTTCACACTTGAAGGAGTTTGTCCCTGTTCGAGTTCCTTTGATATAAGATCAACCCTTTGAAAGGATACAGATCTGAGATTGAAAATTTGAATAAAGAGAAAATATTTTAAAGGAACAGATCTGTAATCTTAAAAAGGAACTGGTTGTGCAAGGAACAGAGGCAAAACATGGTTCCTAAGTGGATTGAGAAACCACAGACCAAAGGAAAGGAAGGTCTTGGTTTTGAAAACTACAAGAAAAGGAACAAGACAAGAAATATGTTGATCTACCTAGTGATAATTTGTATGTATTGTGGAAGGTAGGTCATTACATAAATCAATGTCAATAAAACTGAGATGATTGGAAAATGTGAAATAAGTAAGAAAAAATGGGTTGTCAAACAATCCTAGTCAAGAACAGGAACCCACGAAAGAGGGGTTCCTACAACAACTAGTTGATTTTTGCAGGTTGGAGTGAGGGGGAACAACACATGGTATCTGATAGTGGTTGTTCCAAGCACATGACAGGAGACAAAACTAAGTTTCTCTCACTCACAACCTATGAAGGTGGAAGTGTAACATTTGGTGAAATAAGAAAGGTAACATAGTTGCTATGGGAAGGTTGGTAAGTCACCATCACTCCATTGAAAATGTATTTTTAGTTGAAGGTCTAAAACATAATCTATTAAGTATTTCTCAATTCTGTGACAAGGAAATACTGTAAAATTTGATAAGAAAAATGCTTGATCATCAACATTAAAACTAAGAAGGTTATTTGGAAGGAACAAGGAAAGGGAACACATACATTGTGGATCTGACCTTGTTCCTAAATCAATTTAACTTGTCTTAGTGTTATTGAAGATGATTCACTTCTTGGCACAAGCGTCTAGGACATGCTAGCTTTTCATTACTTGAGAAACTTAGATCAAAAGATTTGTTTTGGATTACCATCCATAAAATTTCATATTGATCAAGTTTGTGATGCATGTGCACGAGGTAAGCAAGTAAGATCCTCTTTCAAATCTAAAACGATTGTAAGTACCACTAAACCATTAGAATTAATATAGGACTTATGTGGACCATGAGAATTCAAAGCAGAAGTGGAAAGAGGTATGTACTTGTATTGTATGATACTCTAGGTATACTTGGGTTATTTTTCTTCTAGTAAAGATGAAACTTATGATGAGTTCCTTGTCTTTGCTAAAAGAGTTCAAACTTAAGTGGCATAAAATAATGCACATTAGATCAGATCATGGAAGAATTCGAAAATTATAAATTTGATGACTTAAGCAGAGATAATGGCCTAGATCATAATTTTTCTGCCCCTAGAACACCACAACAAAATGGTGTTGTAGAAAGGAAAAATAGAACTTTGGAGGAAATGTCTAGTTACATGTTAATTGCTAGTGAACTTCCAAGGAACTTTTGGGCTGAAGCTGTTAATACTGCTTGTCACATAATTAATCGTGCCATGATGAGACCTATCAAATAAAACTCCTTATGAACTTTATTTGGAAAGAAACCAAATATCACTATTTAGAACATTTGGTGCAAATGTTATGTGCATAATAATGGAAAAGATAATCTTGGAAAATTTGATGCAAGGAGTGATGAAGCAATTTTTAGGATACTCTCACATAGTAAAGCTTATAGAGTATATAACAAGAATATGTGTGTTGAGAGAGTTCACTAATCTTTGATGAATCTCACAAATACAATCCAAGCATACAGGTTGATGACTATGAGATTGGGTTGGTAGACAAGTGAGAAAAATGCAGATTCACAAGAAGAAGAAGAAGTGAAAGAGGAAAGGAACGAGGAAATGAAATAATCACAAGATGTTTCCTGTTCCTAAGGAGAGAAGTTATTCTGTTCCTCAAATGAAGGAACTAGTCCACCGAGGCTAACAGAGGAACAATATCAGAGTTCCTCATCTACTCAAGGAACTCATGAGGAACAACATGTTCCTATAAGAGAGTTTCAACCAAAACCTTGGAGACAAAAAGTCACATCCATGGAACTCATAATCAGCGACATATCCAAAGGTACGCAAACTAGATCTCAGTTAAGGAACTTTTGTGCATTTCATGCGTTCCTATCAATGATGGAACCAAGAAATCATGAAGAAGCCTTAACTGACTCTGATTGGATTACTGCATGCAAGCTGAATTAAATGAGTTTGAAAGAAACAAGGTATGGCATCTAGTTCCTTCATCTAAACAACAAAAAGTAATTGGCTTAAAAGGGTGTTTAGAAAAAACTAGATGAATATGGAACCATTGTAAGAACAAAGCTAGACTTGTAGTAAAAGGTTATAATCAACAAGAAGGAATAGATTATGAAGAAATCTTTGCTCATGTAGCTAGATTAGAAGGCATTAGAATTTAATTTGCATTTGCTGCTTACATGGGATTTAAATTATTCAAATGGATGTTAAGTGTGCATTTTAAATGGCTATCTAAATGAAGATGTATATGTTGAACAACCCCCGGCTTTGAAAAATAATCTCCCAAATCATGTCTACAAGCTTGATAAAGCTCTTTATGGGTTAAAACAGCACTAGATCATGGTATGAGAGATTATCAAAGTTCCTTTTAGAAAACAATTTTAAAAGAGGAAAGGTTGATAAAACCTTGTTCCTAAAATCTAAAGGAACTGACATTTTGCTTGTTCAAATATATGTTGATGACATCATATTCGGAGCTACTAATGAAACATTGTGCAAAGAATTCTCAAATCTCATGAGTAATGAATTTGAAATGAGTATGATGGGTGAGTTGAATTTCTTTCTTGGATACAAATCAACAAACTGAAAAGGAATAATTGTTCACCAACAAAAATACATAAAGGAACTATTAAAGAAATATGGCCTCGAAAATTCAAAGATAAATCACACTCCTATGGGAACTTCAACTAGATTAGATGAAGACTCCATAGGAACAAGTGTTGATCAAACAAAAATAGAGGAATGATTGGTTCACTTTTGTATCTAACTGCTAGTCGTCCAGACATAGCTTTCAGTGTTGGTTTGTGTGCTAGATTTCAAGCAATCCAAAGATCTCATCAACTACCGTGAAAGAATTCTTAGATATCTTAAAGGAACAATGATCTTGGACTCTACTATCCAAGAAGTGACATTGAGCTAGAGGATATGCAGATGCTGACAATGTAGGAGATCTTGTAAATAGGAAAAGCACCTTAGGTATGGGTCAATTTCTTAGTCATAGTTTAGTTTCTTGGAGTACCAAGAAACAAAACACAGTCGCTTTATCCACTGCTGAAGCGGAATATGTAGCAGCTGCTGCATGTTGCTCTCAAATGATTTGGATAAAGCTACAACTTTGTGACTATGGAATAAACACCATATTACGTCCAAGCTAATGGTCAAGCAGAAGCTACCAATAAGATCATAGTAAAAGGGGTATAAAAAATGGTTGATAATAATACTAGAAAATGGGATGAATTGTTGCTATATGCTCTATGGGCCTATAGAACCTCTAAAAGAGAAGCAATAGGAGTTACTCCATTTAATTTAGTATATGGACATACTCCAGTGATTCTTGCTAAGATAAATATAAGATTATCCAGAATAGCTCAACAAATGGGTTTATATGGAGAAGAATATTCTAAGGCAGTGAATATTGAAATAATGGATGCACTTGAAACTAAGGAAGAAGCCTTAGCTAAAATGAACATCCAGAAGGACATGGTTGCCATAGTCTACAATAAAAAGTAGTGCTTAAGGAATTTTAGGAAAATGATAAGTTTTGGAAGATGTTTCTACCAGAAGCAGCTTGCAAGGATCCTCAGCTAGGAAAATGGTCGCCTAAGTGGCAAGGTCCTTTCATCATTCATAAGAAGTTATTTGGCAATGCATATTTTTTGAAATATATAGATGGCAATGTAAAAGATGGAGCTTTATATGGAAAATTCCTTAAGAAATACCATCCCTCTATCTCGGAACAACATGATCCTGTGTTTCAACATAAACATGCAAAATTATTTCAAACATCTAATGATTATTAATACAAATTAATGATTTCATACATTCCAACATTGCCTGACAGCCAAGCTAAGATTTTTTCTGGCAAACCAAGCATTGCAAAGCTTCTCTCTCTGAAGAATTAAGCTTTCTTGGATGGCCATTTCTTTAAACATCTCCTGCCTCAAAATGGCAAGTATGATGCTTCCCTAATCTAGCTTCTCCCTCTCAGCATTAATAGAATTCTGAATGGAAGATTTCTCACTAATAATAGGGAGCTCTTCTTCATTAATCTCAGCTAAGCGTTTCTATACAGATTATTTTTCATTAGAAAGAGACTTCAACTGTTGATCATAAGAATTTAGAGAGTGTTGAGTCTGTGTAGAGAACTCTCTGAAAGATTGAGCTTGAGCCTCCAAAGTAGTCTCCTCTTCTTGAAGCTTGCGAACTGGAATATTGAGGGATTGTACTCCCGATTCAGTATCACACTACTGGAGGAGAAATGTTTCCTTTACATAATCAAGGCAAGGAAGCCAATATTTAAAGCCATGAGATATCAATTACTCTATAATCTGTTTGAGCATTTGTCCAGATGCTTGATCATGAGGATTCTCAGAGAGGATGAGACAAAGACCCCATATCTAATCTTCTTGTTTGATGTGTTCAGATTGCTCATCAAGGCACTCTTTGGCAGAAGAATATAATTCGTTTACAACAAGAGATAGCTCTATCTCCACCCCTTTCCCTCCATCATACTCTTTCATCAAATTTGCTTCTTGGTCGCTTCCCTCTGTATCATGAAGAAAAGAAGCCAAGTTAGCATGATGGTGAAGTCTGGTTTCTTGAGGATATGGATTCAAATATCGAAAATCTAAAATGAATCTATGAGAAAAGAATGCAAACCATGTCCAGGAGAACATTGTGATGAAGAAGGATCTTTTGATGGAATGTTCAAGGGTTTATAATCTCTTCGTAGAGGCTCAATATCGAGAGGAATGACGGTTCTGAAATCTCTCTTTGAAAAATAAGGGAATCTTCCTTGATGGTAGTTGGAGAAGGAGATTTTGGACACTCATCATTCAAAGGAGTTAAATTCATAGAATCATCGTTATCTTGAAAGAAAATGTTCTCTTCAGTGGATTGAATGATCAGAATATTGTGCTAAATGATAATAATGTGATTGATTGTGCTAATAACATTAATTTAACACGTAAGAACATGGAGGAAACTGATGAAATTGATAAATGTGTTCAAATCAATGTGGATGACATTCAAGATGAGGTTGATTTCTAGAATTCTTCCATTATATGCTATGTTCTGGGTGCGAATCCACCAATTTTTGTTATGGAAGGCTTTATATGTCAGATCTGGAAGAAATTAGGGGTGGATAAGGTGGCAAGTATAAGGAAGGGGATGTTTATTGTGCGATTCACTTCTATGGGGAGTAGAGATGCTGTTTTACATGGTGGATTCTAATTCTTTGATAAGAAACCTGTAATCATGAAAACATGGTCTCCTAAGATTGATCTAGCAAAGGATGTGTTACATACGGTGCCTATGTGGATTCAACTTCACAAGTTGGATTTCAAATATTGGGGGGAGAAAAGCTTATTCTAGATTGCTGGCCAACTTGGAAAGGTCTTGAAGACAGACCAAGCTACATCCAAGAGAAAGAGGGTACAGTTTGCTCGTGTGCTGATAGAAGCTGAGGTTGATCAAGTGTTCCTTGATAATGTCTGTTTTGTGAATGAGAAGGAGAATGTTGTGCACATTGATGTTGTGTGTGGATGGAAGCCTGAAAAATGTGAAAATTGTAAACAATTTGGGCACCTAAGTGTGCATTGTAAGAAGAAGGATGAATCTAGATTTTGGCAAAGGAAGGCTACTATAGGGGTTAAACCTCAGCAGAAGACTATTAAAACCGATACTGAGGGATTCAGGAAGGTGGTGAGCCCACCTAGAGTGCCTACTCAGAAGAGTAGCCCTATGCACATTCAGAACTTTTTCCAGGCATTGGCGGTGGAGGAGGTGAATGTGGGAGATGTAGTGTGTGAAATAGGGGGTAATGAAGATGGGAGGGTCGAAGGCCCTCCAGCACCAAATGAGTAAGGTGCTATGCTGGAATGTGAGAGGCCTAAACAGCCCAAATAAGTAAAGAGTGGTTAGGGGTTTCATTTCCACTTTTGCTGCTGGTTTGGTTAGCCTCTTGGAGACTAAGGTAAAGGTTGGCAATATAGGGAACCTTTATCTTAGGGTATGTCCTGGGTGGTGTTTCACTTCTAACGCACAATGTCATAGTGGAGGGAGGATAATAGTGATGTGGAATCCCCACTTCTTTAATGTGAACATTATTTTTTGTACTAGCCAACTCATACACTACTACATAGAACCTAAGGCTGGAAAAGCTTTCTACGGTACATTTTTGTATGCATTTAATGATGCTGGTAGTAAGAAGGAGCTATGGAGGGAGTTCACTTAGATTCAGGTGTTGAATGATGCTTGGGTATGGATGGGAGATTTCAATAATGTGTTGAACATGGATGATAGAGTAGGAGCACCTCTGAGGGTAAACGAAACTATTGATTTCAGGAGATGTGTGGAGCAATGTAGTATGGAGGATATGAAGGCTACTAGGTGTTTCTATGCTTGGAATCTCTGGTGACCTTTGGTGACCCAGGAGCAATGTGAATCTCTCTTAAGGCCAGTGATAGGGGAGGAAGTTAAGCACGCATTATGGTCTATTCATGGAGATAGAGCACCAGACCCTGATGGTTTTGGTAGCCAATTCTTCAAGGATTGCTGGCATATAGTGGGGGATGATGTTGTTGCTGCAGTGGTGGACTTCTTTCAAACTGGCAAGCTGTTAACAGAAGTAAACATTACCACAATTACACTTATACCTAAAACTAGATGCTCTAGTCATGTTGGTGACTATAGACCCATCTCATGTTGCAATGTGATTTACAAATGTACCACAAAGGTAATATGCAACAGAATGAGAGATGTACTCCCTGATATTATCATGGAAACACAAGGAGCCTTTGTGCATAGTAGATATATCATGCACAACATCATGATATGTCAAGATCTGGTGAAGGAATATGGTACAAGAAGCTGTAGGCCTAGTTGCATGATGAAAGTTGATATGAGGAAGGCTTATGATACTGTGGAGTGGAGCTTTTTGAAGGAGATGCTGGAAAGTTTAGGTTTCCCTACAAGGTTCATTGGATATGTTATGACTTGTGTGGGTTCTCCTCAATTTTCTCTTATGATAAATGGAGTAATACATGGCTACCTCCCCTCTCAAAGGGGGTTGAGACAAGGTGACCCACTGTCTCTTCTCCTGTTTGTAATATGCATGGAGTATCTCTCAAGAATTATGAAAAAGGTGAGTGAGAGAGAGGATTTCAAGTTCCATCCAAAATGCAAGGCCATGAAGTTAGCTCATTTGTGTTTTGCTCATGATATCTTACTATGTTGTAAAGGGGAAATCACATAAATATATCTCATACTTAGAGGTTTCAAACTCTTTTCTGAAACCTCGAGGCTCCAAGCTAATGTCAACAAGTCAGCAATGTATTTTAGTGGAATGCAGGAGGAGGATATACAAAGGGCACTTGATAGATCTGGTTTCACCAGAGGATACTTGCCATTCAAGTATCTAGGAGTACCAATATGCTAAAAAAGAATCTCAATTGCTGACTGTGAAAACCTTACAGAAAAGATGGTGGCTAGGATCAGAACATGGAGTACTAGACACATATCTTTTGCAGGAAGGGTTCAACTTATAAACTTTGTCTTGATCAGCTTGCACACATACTAGGCTCAGGTTTTTTGTTCTACCTAAGAAAATCTTACAAGATGTTGTCAAGATATGTAGAGCATTTTTGTGGTCTGGAGAGCATTTTAGCATGAATGCAGGATATGTAAAGTGGGCTGGGGTGTGTACTCCCAAGAGTGCAGGTGGACTAGGTATAATAATATATATCTATGGAACATAGCTGCAATTAGTAAGTATGTTTGGGTTGTGGAGATGAAGATTGATAATCTGTGGATCAAGTGGGTTCATGCTGTCTATATTCAGCAACATTCATGGTGGGACTATGGGCCAAAAAGTACCAGTAGCTGGTATTGGAGGCATGAATGCAGTGTAAAGGACAAACTGAAAGAATTTTATACTCAGGCTCAACTTCAACAAATGTCTCACTACTCAGTCACTGAGGTTTACAATAAACTCTCTGGTGAATATGAGAAGATTCAGTGGAGTACTGCTATCTGGGGAAGGACAGGAGTTCCCAAGCATCAATTCTGCAGTTGGCTAGCTATCCAAGGCAGATTACAGACAAGAGATAAATTACATAGCTGGGGGTGAGTTCCATAGACACATGTCTGATCTGTGGGTCTCAAGTGGAGGATCATAGACACTTGTTTTAAAATTGTGAATTCAGTAGGAGGTGCCTCAATAGTATCAAGCAATTGTGTGGTATCCACTCTAGGAGTCAAGATATTCAACAACTGTTTCAGTGGCTGGTCAACAAAAGGAGAGGTATAAAGTTCAGAAGAATAGTGCAAGCTGCTGAACTAGAAGTTGTTATATATTGTATTTGGCAGGTTATAAATCAAGCTCTTTGGAAGGGGAAAGTTAATTGTATAGAGAACATTGTAAAGAGAATACAAGGGGATGTGAAGCATAGATGTCTTAGTATTCTGCCTAAGATGATCAGTCATAGTGATAGAAGTTGGGTGGAAACTTTGTAAAGTAGTTTGGTGGTCCTTGGGGTAGTTTGTCTAGTCGAGGAAAGTTAGGTGTAAATGGTTCCTGTTTTTGATGATATCAACTCACATACCTATCAAAAAAAAATCCTTAATAGGTACAGAACTAACTTGCTCATCAATATGTTCAATGTGAGATTCATTGACTGGCACATTTTTCATGTTGTGGATTGGACCAATTGTGGAAGGAACGATCGCCATAATTGGATCAGTAAAGTTATAACCAAGAATTTTTTTAGAAATGATGGTTACTGGCTTCTCTAAAGAAGGATCAGTAAGAGATTTAGACTTCTTGTGGCTAGACGAACCTGAATTGCAGAAAAAAGTGCATAATGGTTTAGACTCAAGAATAAGAAGTGAAATTTCATGATAAAGGAATATAAAGAGATATGCATACCTTATTTAGTTCCTTGGAATTTCTTAGTTGAAATGATTTGAGAAATGGTCTTAACTTCTTCCTCGTAAGAAGAAATATTGAAGCGCTGAATCTCTGATGTTGTCTCTAATTTGGGACTTTTTTGTAAGAGTGTCTCAAGATTTTTGGAGCTGAGGCAAGCTTATCATCTTTCTTCTTGGAGGGTTTTTGAATTGATTCAGAATAATCCACTAACTCAGTAGATTAAGTGCCTTTTGAAATAAAAATACGATTATAATCTCTTTTTCTAGCAGCTCTCTCGAGAGGATCAATCTACTCCATTGGCTCCATAGTATGAATGTCCTCTACAGTTTGGAGCATGAGATCTAATCAGTAGAATTGTGGATCATAGGCTTCAAAACCAAAATATTTAGGTTCAGCTACTATTAAATCCCTAGATCTAAATATACTACTCCAAAAATCCCATCTTTTGTGGAGCTAGAATGAATGTCTAGAGATCGCATCCATGCAGGAACTGCGTACAGGGGCCAAGGGTCTTCCTTACATAGCGAGGCTCCTTGCCTGGAAAAATATGCCAAGTGCCAAGGTGGCGATAAAATACTAAGAAATGTGAAAATAGTAGGTTGCTAGCTGGGATGCCAAACCTAATCTGAAAAATAAGGTTAAAGCTGACTTCACCATAACAACTACAATTCTCAAGCTTGGGGAGGAAGGCAGATGAATCAAGGTTTGCCCCGTCTTTTCCTTTAATAGCTTCAACAGTAGGATGAAGTTTAAGTATTAACAAACTTGAGAAGTATACATGACCCCAGCAAGTCAAGAGCCATAAGGGTCTAAATCCCTTATCAGTAGAAAAATTGGGAGAATCAGAGGTTGGAATGCCAAAACCTTTGAAAGATTCTCAACTTCTAAAGAGGCATCTGTAAAGTTATCCTAATAAAATAGGAGCTAAAGCAACTTCTTCATTGGTATTGGAGATGTTGATAGCTAAAGATAATCATAGTGTTACAACACCTCCGGCCCTTGACATCATCAGTCTAGAAAATGCAAAAGTAAGGAATAAAACTTCCTCTTGAGGAGTCACAACTTCACTCGAATCCTTATTGATGAATAAATCAATAAACATTTGAAAACCACATTTGCTAGCATTAGCAGAAGGACTAGCACTTTGGCGAAAGATGGATAAACATTGACTATAAAGTCATTGTATTCCTTCACATGATGGAAAATTGGAAGATCAATCCCATATTTACCCGTGGGAGAAGTACCAGTAATAAAGGTAATATCAGCCAAGGTTATGGTCATTGGTCCCCATTTTAACAAGAAGCAGTTAATGGTTGGATCCTAACAAGCCAATAAAGCAATAGAAAAAGCTCCATCAAAAGGGATAGTTTCATAAGAGGCTAACCTCAAGAATGGGAGTATTTTGTTCTTGGTCCATTTTATATGAAAAGGCTGTATGCGCATGAACCAGGCCCTTACATCTACCCCTGAAATCCATCCTTTAAAAGGCTTGTTGGATAAAGGCTAATGAAAGCGAATGATTGACCTTGTGGTGAAAGGGAGAGTCCCAGGTTTGCCATCTTTTAATACAATGTGATCCAAGAATTGGTAGCACTGCTCCAGGATATGTTGATGGTGTTGTTTCCTCATATTAAATGGAAATCCAGGGCCAATAGCAGCTATCCTTTCTTAAAAAGGTTTTTCAGTAGTTTCTAAATGTTTCTTCAAATACCGGAACATTTGGGGCCTGTAGTGGATGAGATTCACCTTGATGGCGGTGCATAATTGGCGAGCAGCTGTGGAGTGCATGGAAAGAGCCTTGGCAGCCACTGCCTTGCTAATTTTATCTTCGTGGTTAGTTTTCGTTCTCTCAAACATGGTGAATTTTCAAAATTCAATTACTGTATGTGAGTTTGTGAAAATTAAATTGGTCTGAAAAGATTTCGAGCTTTCCTAAACTTTTGAAAAAAAGGGGTATTAATGAAGGAAAATAACTAAAAGTATAACACGTACGAAAAGCATGCTCTTTTATTCATGGACTATGTTATTGCCCAGCCTTTAGAATAGGAATAGAGGATTAAATGAAAGTTCATTTTTAAGCAAACAATTGACTAAGTAGCCTAAAGTCTTTAAACAGGCAGTTAGGCCCATGTTTCAATTGAAGGGGCGTAATTTTTGAAATTATCAAGTTCTCATGAGATGACACTTTCCTTATAAAAAGGGAAATGATGTAATGATTCAAATCACAACTCATCTCTTGATTCCTTTCATCTCCTAACTTTTCTGTCTCCCTATCTCTCCCAAAGAATTCCCAAAAATGGCTTCATCATCTTCATCTTCCGCACTCTAAGCCTTTTCCTTCTGAGAGTTGGAAACTCCTTGAATTCCCACTCATCATCCTTATCTTTTACGCATTCATCATCCTCATCACCAATAACTTCCGAATTCTCCTCTTTAGAAGAGGAAATTTCTTCGAAAATCGACCAACCCTGGCCACAAGAGCCAACACTTCTCCCTCCTCAAATATTCTTCCTCTGAAGATGAAAGGGGTAACCCTTTCTCATCAGAGGAGGAGGCTTCTGGGAGATGCATCTGACTACTCCTCACCTTCTTCACTAGAAAATTCTGGTGGTGATGAAGGTGGTGATGAGAAAGAAGAAGAAAAAGAAGAAGAGGAAGAGGAAGCTTCCCCTCTTGCCCGCCAAAGGGATGAGGATGACAACAATGATGAACCTCCTACTAAAAGGAGGAGGGTTCAGGGCAATGGCAGCACCAAACAAGACCACAATGAAAGTGACTCTGGCGCTGACTCCGATGCCTTTAGGCTACCATCCCCAAAAGATTAAAAATGTAAACCTAGAGTTAGGATGCTAGTTCTAAGTTAGGAATTGGAGATTCTTAATAACTTCATCAATTTTAGGTTGTAATTTTAATTATTGTTATTTTAAAAAAATATAATTTTTTTGCTTATCTCTTGCATATTGTTTAAATTCAATATTGTTTAATTTCTTTTTTTACATTATTCGCATTTGTTCAATTTTCATGTGATTTATTGTTTGATTAAAACAAATGATTAAATTCCAAAGAATGAATAAGATGAACGGTTTTAAAAACAGTCACATCAAATATTGTAAGGCAGAAATTTAAATCCCTATTTAAAAAGAGTTAATATAATGACTCTTTGGAAACTAAAACTGGATATTGATTTGTAGTTGGAACATGATTACTCCTAAAGAGTAATGATGAGAGTTCCACTTGTGCATGCAAATTAATTCTACTTGCACACGTAATTAATATCACCAAATTAATTCTTAAACGTACAAATGCAAATATTTGGATTATTGAATATTATTTCATTTATGTTATTAGGTTTTATTATCAACAAGCCATATGTGCGTAGTTTCTCCTAGATACTATGTAATAGTTGATAATGATTAAATAAAATACGTTTAATTTCATGTTTAAACCTAAATTATTTTGAGTTCATTTTTCTTTACAAGTAACAAATTACGTATTTATATTCATGATACTCAAGCATTAAACTCAAATATTTAAAAGAGTAAAATGAATTGAAAAAATTGAAATTTAAGCCCTAAGGTTTATAGACGCAGAGTCAATATGAGGATTACTATCAAAATGGTCAAGTTCTCTTTTAAACTTCTTGAAAAGTGATCCCAACACTTAAAGCTTAAGCGTAGAAGTTATTGTTAAAGTAACCGTTATGCGAAAAAACGACTATTTAAAGAAGTGTATGTTTAGATATGTCACTCATTATCTCATCTCTACTTCTCTACTTTACAAAATTTAGAAAACAAAACTTTCTTGATCATCTTCTGCGCATCTCACAAAGATTCAAAGATATGGATTTCGACCATCATGAGGATGTTTTAGGTGACATTGATGAGGATTGTTTCAATCATCATGAATCCCAGGACATTGTCCAAGAGGAAAAAGAAGTCTTTAAAGCAGCAAAGATTCAGCAGTGGAACACCCATATGGCCAGGATCTTTGGAGAAGATCCAGTCATAGAGCCAGAGCATCCAATGCTAGCCGAGTCTAGCGCTACTAAGGTGGGTGCCAATATCGACTTATTGGCTACCTTCATATGGCCAAGGCTATTAGAAAGTTCACAGGATCAGCTTCTTCTAGTCTGTAAGAGATGGGGGAAAGAGGTATCTGAGACCTTCAACTTTCCAAGACCCCAAACTCTTACCTGAGCCTATGCCAAGAGACTAATCCTAGTATGTACCCAAACGTCTGTGAAGATAATAAGGAGGGATCCAGCTAGGGCAGAGCAAAGATGAAGGTATTGTGGTGCATTTCAAGTGCCTTTGCCAACTTTGGGAGCTTTGGGTCTCAGAGGCCTTTTTCCCTTGGATGTACTTTGAACTTCTCTATAGAAGATATGCTTGGGATTACACCTATCAAAGGATGATATTCAGGGCTAGTTTCAACTATGTACCTCAAGATGGCTGTTTTTTTTTTACCATCAGAATATAGCTTGGTATGAAATCGCTGATGAAGATTATCATGCCATGGTGAACCTTGTCTGTAGGGACCATCTCCAGAAGATTCCCCTTAGGCCCTTTATTTTTGATCAATGTTATGTTTATCTACGGATAGATAAATGTTATCCTTAGAGAAATTGCTTCTAAAAACAATTTCTTAAGTGTAATACGAAATATTAGTTATTAATAAAATAACTATGTTTTATGGTTTTTATTGACATGTGTTATTTAATGCTTATTTCTCTCCAATATAACTGCCTTCTAAATAAGCAGTTAGAAAAATGAGTGGTTAAGAATTCAGATCTCCATATATAAATATGTAGAAGGAAAGAACATATGTGAAGGTCAAGAGACCATTTATATTAGAAAGGTTAATAATGAATATTACCCAACCATGAATTTTCCATCCAATATCGCCAATATATAAACCTTAACCCTATACGTGTTTAAATCATCATAAAGCGATGGATTTTCTATCTGAAGATAAAGACAAATTCATGAAAGAGAAGTCTATCAGATGGAATATTACAATTAGTAGATATTTTGGCAAAAATCCTATAATACAAAAGGATCCAAAATACACAAACATATCTAAGGCCTTTCAAATAAGGTATGATGTAGATCTGATGCAGGCATGGATATTTTCAAAACTTGACCTACAAGATCAGGTTACTTTTTTATTGGCATGTAAATCTTGGGGGAAAGTCATCATGGAAGAAGCATGGCAACCAGATATGTCTTGGAGATATTTAAAAACGCTTTTTGTTAAAGGGAATGCAAAGAGCATAAAAATCTCACGAATAAGACATGGAATATCTACAAGAGATGTAGTACAATATACGTGTACGTGTCAAGTATGGCATAATCTTAGGATCCATGGTTTGGTTCCTTCTTAGATGTTGCGAGATCATGTTCTAGGACCACGACTGAGACAAACTTTTCTAATGGATTTCACAATGGCTAGAAGAAAGAAAGAAGGAATGCATGATAGATTATTCTTCTCTACTAAATTTAGCCATCCTAAGGAAACATTTGTTAATCATCTCAAAATGGTGGAAGAAGCAACTTTTAAAACGCTTCTAAAACAAATTGGTTATGGCTATTAAGCATATCTCTCTGCTACTAATTTGTGGGTTCTGTATACATCACCTCATAAATCAGTGGGGCAATTTGTTACTGCCATTTTTGTATCATAGTTAGCATTTATTACGATTCATTGAATCAGGCCCCAAAGGGTGTAATAGTCATGCAAAATGAGGGCCAAATTATGTCAAGGAGCCCATGATGAATAGTCAACAAAAGTCAATAGTCAACAATTTATAAAGGAAGGCCCAACTCTTGGGAATGACCAAGAGATAGCAGTTGAAGATCAAGCAATGCCAAAGACGAAGACATGGATGGAAGTTGATCTGATCACAAGGGCATGCAAGAACATGGGTAAAAGGACGTGATATCATGGCGCCAGAAGATGGCAGCTGTGATTTGAATCATAAATGATTCAAATCACTTCCCTGCAAAGAGCAAGGAAGTTATATGTGCTTTAACAATATAAATACAAGAAGGAAGATTAGAAGAAAGACAACAAACACATACACAACAAACGTGCAATTTACTTTCTACTAGCTTAACTTTCCTAGATTAGTCAACCCCCTTATGGTGTTATAGTTAGCCAATAGTCTAAAACTAGACCATGTACTGAGTTACAAAATTTGTTCAATTCTCCAATTCGAGTCGAAATCCATGGAGGTATTCACTTTCATGTTTGTCATTTAATTGTCCAGCCTTATTTATCCTTATGCGTTATAGAATCTTTCTAGAAGTTTGTGTTGTAAGTGGGAATATTCAGTTTTTAATTAATTGATTAATTATTACATTGATTATCTTATTTAATACTCGTCGCCTGAATTTATTAGGCGTCATAGTTTAATTACATTAAGCTATAACAAAGTACTTTAGCAAGGTTTTAATCAATTAAAACCGGTAACCCCTAGGGACTAAGACTCCCGTGACATTTAGTATCAAACTATTGGGTGTGCATTGACTTGTTTGCAAAGTCATCCAACTGAATTTGCACCAACAATGTTAGTAGAGAAAATGTTACTAAAGCTCAATCCATTGCCATTAAGGCAAGGAGGGGATAGTTAATCCTTCTGCTTTCTTATATTTATACATTATCAAAAAAAAAAAAAAAACAATGAATTATAATCCAATCAAAAAAAAAAATAGAAAAAAACAACCATTCATAACTCCAAAAGCTCAAAACTAAGTTAAGTTATTAACTACTACATTTATTGCATCTTTCTTAGATTTCATATCTCCTCTTGTTGGCTATATAACTGTTGAACTGAGTTTATTTCTCCAAACAAACCACCTTACACTCATCTCATTTTCAAAAATTACCCGACAACATTTCTTCCCTTCAACTAATTAAACAATGGCTGATCAAGCTAACAAAAACCAGAAAAACATCCAAATAACATCAGTTAAACTAAAATATGTAAAACTTGGCTACCATTATCTCATCTCAAATGCCCTATACCTTATCTTCGTCCCAATCTTAGCCATGATATTTTCAGCTCCTCTACCAGCCCTTATTACGAATCAAGACTTTTCTCACCTATGGATTCTCCTCAAACTGAATCTTTTCGCTGTCGTATCCGGCATTTCCCTCTTAATTTTTCTTGCTACGGTTCACTTCATGAGCCGCCCTCCTAAGATCTATCTGGTTGATTTCGCGTGCTCAAAACCGAACCCCTCCTGTAAAGCCTCTAAGAAGACGTGCATGGAGAAAATTATAAGGTACGGGACGTTCACTGAAGAGAATATTGAGTTTCAAAGGAAGATTTTCGAGCGGTCCGGAGTAGGAGATGAGACATACTTGCCTAATTCTGTGACTGATATTCCCCCAAAACCAACAGTAAAAGAAGCGAGGAAAGAGGCAGCAAATATTATGTTTGGAGCCATTGATGAACTGCTGGCGAAGGCTGGGGTTCTAACTAAGGAGATTGGCATACTTGTTGTCAATTGTAGTGTGTTTACTCCCTTGCCTTCGTTGTCTGCCATGATTGTTAACCATTACAAGTTTAGAGGGAACGTTCTTACTTACAATCTTGGTGGGATGGGATGCAGTGCTGGCCTCATTTCAATAGATCTTGCGAAAGATCTCTTGCAGGTTTGCTTTTGCAATTTACTTGTATTTTTTCAAAATCTGAAGTCCCATATATGTTTTTATGATTATTGTGCTACTCAACTTTATTGGTTGATATCAATTATTTATTGTTAAATTTTTTCTTTAAAAAAGGAGTTTGTTTAAATTTAATAATGTATTTAATAATATTACGGGTAGCACATATAATGATACAAAAAGTGGGACAAAAAATTTAGACTTGTAATAGCATGCACACCATTTATAAGGAAACAAGATAGGAAGGACTATGCAAGTTTAATTACTTATATGTCGTTCCTTTTTATTATTTAGTAAGAAATACTTTGCTAGTTGAGTTTGTTTTTTAAAAAAAATATACTTTGATTGTGTTTGATGTTATTTTATGCGCACATTGGCAGCATAATTATGAGTGTAACTTTAGTTTAGTGCGGAAAAAATTTGTGAAATAAGATGATATACTCATATAGAAGTAATTTCAATAATAAATTTAACTATTCAAATGATTATAACTTTATGGAAATTCATATACTAATTAAATCATTTAATTATAGTAACAAATAGTGTAAAAAGCTTAGCAACGGCGAAAGTTGGATATTCTTTTTATAATTGGTTTGCTATTGTTTCGTCAATGTTTATGCATTGGGTTAGATTTATTTGGAGCTAATATTGGTCAGTTTTGAAGTTTATGCGCGCGAAAAGAAACATTTATTTGGAGCTGTCCATTTAATTTATCGTCATCATAAAAATATAATCCAACTTCTTTCAAAAAAAAAAAAAATATTCCTATCATCTAAAATGAGTTGTTGCAATATTTGAAGGTTTATATGATGTACAGACGAAAAAGTTATTTTATAATATCGAAAATAACCCATATTTTATACCAGAGAATAGAGATTAATACATTTACCTAATAAACACTTGATGAAATACCTATTGTAAACAAACATTTCCCTCTTAATTAAAATGCAATGAGTTAGATCTCACTTATTACTCAAGTCTTTCTCTATTGTGTAGCATATCAATAGGATAGACACTTTTTCTTTGTTCCAGTGGGGAGGTTCACCGGCCATGAATGCTAACAGTTGTTTCGCAAGGAGCAAATAAAGTATACTTTTAATAAATTTAAGATTAGATAACGTATACACTATCTAGACACGGATTTAACAAAAGACCAGTTTTGTAATTTGTATAGTCCATTCTCTTTCATTCATCTATAATACTACATGATCAATTCGTTCGCACATATTCAAGAGGGTATAGTTAATGCTAAGCTACATAAGCTTCAGCTTTTGATTCTACACAATGGGTAAAAGAGTACTATTGGTGAAAAAGCATGGGGTCCACTTGATTGATGTCGATTGGGTATGGATGGACTACCCAAAGTTTTGAGAATCCGTGTTGCAGGGATAATTTATTGGGTGGATCACTTAGACTTGTGCACCATTTGGTTTTCAAGTATTTTTGGTAGTAAGTTCAATAAATCTGTTCTGGTTGGATTTCGCAGTTCTCCCGTGGAAAGAACTTTATGATATAAGTTTCTTAAATATCTTGAAGATATTATTTGTCCTTGTGTAGTTAATTTCTTTTTTGGGGTTGGAAACCTAATATTAGAGAGTATTTATTTACATGGTAAACTGCAAGAAAGAATCACTTCCCTTATTATCAATAATGTTAGGCCATTCTTAAAAGTACAAAATTAAACTAACTATATTGAGTGAAGTCAAAGTATGATTCATTTCAAGGGTAAATTTATAGTGTGACCTACATAAATAAAACACTCCGACCACTTTCCCGTTCTCCAAAATACTCTTTTGCTTCTTTGCTTATTTAAATATCTTCGGTTTATATGTGAAATTTCCATTCTCACCCTTAATTAGGAAGTGCTCTCAATACGAACAAATGCACATATCTTGAATTTACGTACAAGGTCGTCAATATGTTCACGATAGACTAGGTTTATGAATATCATGAACTTCACTTTTTATATTTCAGGTGTTCTTCTGTTGACATTGTTTAACATAGAAAGTTATAATTACTAAGAATAGGAATTTTTTGGTACTGTTTGGTTGACAAATCCATGAGAAGTAGAAATTCTTAAAAAGTTCCACTTCACACAAAATGGATTCATTTTCTATGAATCACCAAACATCATTTAGCAATTTCTATGAAATACAATGACATGAAAAATAAACTGCCTACGTTCCACCAAACTAGCACTAATACTTTTAAAGAACTACTAAATAATCTTTCATACGATTAATTAACTTTTGAATGTTTCCCTAATTAATGACATTGATTCATCAAGAACTACACAACTCAACTTAACTAGATTAAGGTTTACGAAAGAGGGTAAATTGGTCGATAACAAAGAATGAGTTGGTTAAATATCTATACAATAACAATCACAAAGTCTTGGGGTGTAACTGTCACACCATATCTTATGGTGCAAAAGCTACCTCACACGTGCAAAATTAAAAGGATTGAAGATTGAAGGATTGAAATACCTCCTCCTATCTTTTCCTTTCAAGTCTGCAACATAGGCCACAACCACCTCGCTCTGCCTTGACTGCGATAACGTGAGCTGTGTATAACTATTCATCTTCCTCTTCATCATCCTCTTTCTTTCTCCACATCTCAATACATGGTCGAATTTCCACTCTAATCGAACTTGAGCCGCCGCTTCGACGGTCTAGATATTTCGTCTTCCCTTTCTTGCGCTTCGCTAGATTCTCCGCCGCGAACAATATAACTCTCCAAAATTTTCGGTCAAATTTGTTATGAACTATCAAGCAAATAAGGGCTGGCAATTAGATCGAGTTGTGTCAGCTTCAGGTTGACCTGATTTGTATTTCAGGTCACTGACCCCTGACCCAAACCCGACCTAATTTATATTTCAAGTTGAAAAGCTCAACCCAAACCCGACCTTATATTTTTCGGGTTGACCTGAATCCAACCCAAAATGACCTGAAATAAAAATCTAAATATCCAATGATAAAGAAACTGCCAGCTTAATTCAGAAAGGTAATGTACATATAACATGTTTAAGTTTCAACATTCAAAGCCGAATTTTTCAAGTTGAAGTGAGTTAGGCTTGGCCCAATATAATAACCTTTCCGGCTAAGGGCTAACCTAACATAATATAAGTTAGTTTTAAATCAGGTCCTTTTGGGTTATTTTCAGGTTCAAAAGGTCAACCTAAACCTAACCCATTATATTTTGAGGTCGGGTTGGGTCGACGCTTTTTTTTTTTTTTTTGCAAGTCGAAAATCTCAACCAAAACCCGAAATTTTTAGGTTATTTCAGGTGAGATTTATGAGTTTCGGTCAGTTTCTGCCAGCCTTATAGCAAATGATTGTGTATCAATAAATTTTGTAACTATAATATCACTCCTAAAGACAATAAATCTATGAAATTGTTATTCGGTAGGAGAATGTTGATGAACTCGTAGTCGTTAGTTTCCTGTGATGAGGCTTCCGCTGAGGGTAGCGTACCATTTAGTTTTACATATTTCGGCGTGTTAATGAGCTGAGCATATGGAGCAGACCACAGTTCGGGTTCGACTCAACCGTTAAATAGACCTAGTGATGGCAAAGGTTTTTTGCAGTGGTTGTGGAGGAGAGGGAAAGCATCTGGAGAAATTTTAGGGATTTGGATGTGATATATGGTAAGAAGATGAATGAAGCTGATATGAATTTAGAGAGTGATAAAGATTAATTGCTATCTTTCGAATGTGAGATTATCAAATCAAGTAGATTCTTTTTAATGTGAAATTGATATATGACAAATTAGTAAAGATTACAAGGAAAATCTTTATCAGTCATTACGCGCTCAGTCCGGGTCCAAAAAGTTAGTTAAGTTAAGTTTATTCCCAAAAGCCCTGGCCCGGTCCGACCAGGCGACGCGCGCGCGTGTGTGATAAAAAGCCCAAAACAATTATGACATCCAACCACAAAAGCATCTCAAGTACGTACCAACTCAATAAGAGGAAGGAGGGAGGGAATATATAAAGCAAGGAAGTATTCCCTCCCACAAGCAATGTGGGACATTTAATGAAAAGAAGACATTAAGGCTTTTCAAGCCTTGATTCCAACAATCCTCCACAAAGGCTATGTAAAGCAAAAGAAATTCATGGGTAAGGAAAGGAAAGTACTTAAGCATCAATATCTTTTGATTTGAATTGATGCATAGTGAAATGAGGCAACAACTTACTATCTAGTGATTGAATTTCTGTTGAACTTACTAGAGTTCCGTTGAGACCCCCACAACACATACCTACCTTAAGATCGTGTAGTCTCCGCGATACATTACAAGCGCTTTATAGCCATGCGCATTCCTTGGGTCTAATAAGTGCTCTAAAAAGACAGCCCAGCCTTTCACAGAAGGCGGCTTAACCTCCACAGTTACGCAGGTAGTCCATCAAGTGTTTCTCTATAATACCACCCCGAAGGGATATGGAACTATTAAGAGTAGAAGCTCAAACTCTCAATATAAATCCATCAAGTGCGCCTCAGTAGCACCACTAATAGGCTATGGATTAAAAAACACTACCATGCGTCAAAGGGATGAGAGATGTAGTGCAAGTTAAGATTTTATGGCTTCGTTTGACCTCAAACAAGTATCCACCTTAAAATCTCAACTAATGGGATTTAACCCCATCCCCCTCAACGCCTCTAGGACAACTCTCCTAGATAACCCCTTTCGGACCTCACATAGTCCAAAGAAATTATCCTATTTTTCAGGAGTTGTTTGACGACTCCATGTCTGATCCGTATGTGTCTCTTCTTACCATTGTAGACACTGTTCTTAGCAACACCAATCTGCTTGAGAATCACAACGAAGAGAGACAGGTGCACCCTTTCCTCCCCATAAGGGAACATCAGACAACAGATTACTCAACCATTCAGCTTCTTACCCTGCAAACTTGAGGGCAATGAACTCATACTCCATGGTGGAACGTGCTATACAAGTATGCTTCGAAGAATTCCACGATATTGCACCACCACCAAGGGTAAACACATAGCCACTAGTTGAACTGATCTCATCATTACTAGATACCCAATTTGCGTCACAGAAAAATTTAGAGTAGTGCAGACAAAAATAATAGTTCCTTTTAGGTATCTGAGAAGACGATGAAGAGCATTTTTGTGTTCATTACTAGGGTTATGGGTATATCTACTAAGTCTACTCACTGCATAAGCTATGTCAGGTCGAGTACAGTTCATGAGGTACATCAAACTACCTATGATTTTCGCATATTCCCTTTGAGAGACACTTTCACCTAAGTTCTTAGTCAAAATGAATACTAGAATCATAGGGAGAACTCACTAAAACAATATCAAAGAAATTAAACTTTTTAAGCACCTTTTCCACATAATGAGACTGACTAAGGAAATGCACCGAGATTCTTAAGTCTACTCCTAAAATCACATTAGCTTCTCCCAAATCTTTCATCTCAAACTTTTAAGACATAAAAAGTTTAGTATCATTAACCACCTTTAAGTTGTTACCAAAAATCAGCATGTCATCCATATAAAGACATATAATAACCAATCTGATCCTATCAATTTGAATAAACACAGAATCAGAGTTGTTTACAATGAAACCATTTGACCAACAATACTATCAAATTTTCATACCATTGTTTTGGTGCTTGTTTGAACCATATAAGGACTTCCTCAACTTCACACTTTATTTCTTGACCGTGCACAAGAAACCCTCAGGTTGAAACATGTAAATCTCCTCCTCTAAGTCACCATTCAGGAAAGCATTCTTAACATTCATCTGATGTCTAACTAAGTCATAAATAGTAGCTAGAGCTAGCAGGGTCCTAATGGTGGCTATATTAGTCACAGAGAATAAGTGTCAAAGTAATCTAGTCCTTTCCTCTGATGAAGCCCTAAGGACAAGCATAGCTTTAAACCTCTCAATAGTTCCATCAGGTCTCAACTTCTTTTTAAAGATCCATTTACTATCTATGGTCTTTGACCTTAGGTAAGTAGTTAACTCCCAAGTAGAGTTAGACATATGGAATCTAACTCGCTCTTAATGGCCTCTTTCAAAAACTAGCATCCACAGATTCATTGCCTCTTCAAAGGTCTTTGGATCCTCTTTATCATGAAAGCATAAACTAGTTCATCACTCAACAAGTCAACAAAAGAACTTTTAGATAGAAAAGCAGTGACAAAATCGGAACCAAAGTCTTTTGTTACTCTAGGTCTTTTACTTCTCTTAGGCTCATCTACAACAGAAGAACTACTAGCATGCATGTCAACTGAACTACTACAAATAAATCAGCAAATATCACTAGTAGGTAAAACAACATCATGCGTAGAACAAGTAGATAAATCAACAACAGGAGAAGAACAAGAAGGCACAGGTGCAATATCACCCTTTTTCAAAGGAAAAACATGTTCAAAAAACTCAGCATCTCTGTATTCACAAATAGACCTATCACTCAAAGACATGAATCTATAAGCAGCATGAGCATAACCAATAAACACAACATCAAAAGTCTTGGTCCAATGTTTGACTTCTTATAGTCAGCCAGTCCAACTTTAGTTAGACACCCCCACACTCTAAGAAAACTCAAGTTCGGAGGATAACCCTTCCATAGTTCATAAGGAGTCTTATCTAACTTTTTGTGAAATACTCGGTTAAGAACATGACAGGCCGAAAGAACTGCTTCCCCCTACATTTCATCAGGCAACCCGGAACTTACAAGCATAGCATTCATCATATTTTTCAAGGACCTATTTTCCGTTCAGCTATACCATTTTGTTGAGGTACATAGGAGCATAAGTTCATGAATGATACCCAATTTCTCACAATGGTCCTTCAAAGAGAAGTTCTCATACTCTCTACCCCTATCAGACCTAACCCTCTTGATTTTCCTATCAAGTTGGTTTTCTACCTCGGCCGTATATTTTATAAAAGCTTCCCCTGGATCACTTTTGCCTTAAGAAGGTATAACTTAGTATACCTCGAGTAATAATCAACAAAAGAGATGTACCAAAATGTTCCTCATCTACTTCTAGTGTTCTGAAAATCAGCTAAGTATATATGAACCAATTCTAGAAGTTGGGTGGTCCTTTGAGCCACAGTTTTGCAAGGTTTCTTAGTAAATTTTGCTTCAGCAAAAACTGGACACTTAGAAAACTCTGTTGAGGACAGATTAAGAATTAAAGTTAAAGTCCTTAGTCGTCTCTTAATAGAAGCAACATTCACATGTCCAAATCTACCATGCCATAAATTTAAAGACTCAGCAATATAAGCAGAACCACGAATAGTATTATTAATAGCAGGAACAACAGAAGAGGCAACATTTAAAATAAATAAACCCCCACTTAGATACCCTTTCCCTACAAATTCCCCACCACGAGTCATTACAACCTTGTCAACCTCAAAAACAATTTTCAAACCAGCTTTGTTTAACAAGGCACCATACACTAGGTTACGACGTATAGTAGGAACATATAAGACATTTGAAAGGGAGAGGGTTTTTCCAGAGGTAAGTTTTAGAGTGACATTTCCTTGTCCAAGCACTCCAGCAGTTATCGCATTGCCCATGTAGACGCACTCACCTTCTGTTGCATCCTGGAAATCATGGAGAAGCTCCTTGTTTGAACAGGATTGCCTTGAAGCCCTGGTGTCTAGAATCCAATCAGAACTATTCTCGATCAGGTTTGCTTCAACGACCACAGCAACAACAATATCATCATATTCAGCAAGGTTAGCCTTAGGTTTTTCCTTTTGGACAGACCCTTGGCGTTGAGGACATTGATAAGCCTTATGATCAGGCTTGCCGCATACATAGGAAAGGACAATCCTCTTCTGAATCTTACCATTAGGTTTGTTGAATTTCCCTTGCTTCTTACCGTTATTGTTAACCTTCTTACCTTTACCCTTAAACTTATCAGAACTTGATGAAGCAACAACAGATTCCACCATATTAGCTTTGGTAACATTAACAAAACAGAGTCGAGTATCCTTGATGCGGTTTGCCTCTTCAATCGTCATATGATTGATTAGTTTTGAAGAAACATAAACTCTTTCCTATGCTTCAAATTGTTACGGAACTCCCTCCAGAAAGGAGGAAATTTTTCCAGCAATACATTCGCTTGAAAAACTTCACAAATTTTCATGTCTATCATTTAAAACATTAGCACACATATTTTCATAGACATGAATTTGGTCCATGACAGGTTTGTAATCAACCATCTGGAAAGCCAACCACTTTCCGACAACATATTTTTGTTTCCCAGCATCATCAGCCCCATATGACTTATACACCATGAATAAATCAAACAGATTATTTGTCATCAGATTAAGGAGATGGAAACGAACAGTTTTATTATCCTTTTCATATTTTAATTTTTTTTTCCTCATTCTACTTAATACACCATGAATAACAGTAGTAGAAGAAGAAGAGGATGAATCACCTGTAGCAGTAACAATAGTAGGACAATCCTTGAACATTATTGATGTCCAACTGTTCAAAAAATATGAGCAGTTCCTCAGCCCAACATTTGTAATTATTTCCGTCAATAGACTCAAGTTTGGAAAGGTGAGCCATGGATTAGGTTGAACTGTCAACCATTGCGAATAAAATAATTGCTTTCAAAATGTTAGAAAATGACAATCGTAATGGCAGAAGGACAATGATTTCAAGACTGTGCCGCGGTAGGAGACCACTAACTTGAAAGCAATTACGGCCTGACAACGGTGGTAATCGATCTGGCCGGAAAGCTCCCTAAGATTTACACAGAACTCTAAACTGCCAATGAATGGAAAATATAGCAATGAAGTAGCTAGGGGAAATGACATAAACTTACTTAAAAAATAACATAAAAATGAGTAAAAATGACACATAAATGAATAATAATGATATGGTACATAAGAGTTCACATATCATAATAAAAAGGGGAAGATGGTACAAGTTTGCTAAAAAATGACATGAAAATAAGTAAAAATGCCACATAAATAGGTGATGATTATATGTTACATAATAATAATACTAAAATAGGAGGGAAACAATCCAAGTTTGCTGAAAAATGACACAAAATTGAGTAAAAATGAGTAATAATGATATGGTATGCACAATGCAAGGAGTTGTCAAATAATAATAATATCGGGGAAAATAATACAAATTTGCTGAAAATGACATAAAAATGAGTACAAATAACACTGAAATGTGTAATAATGCTATGGTATATAAAGTTTTGACAAATAATAATGAAATACGAGAAAACGACATGAAACCGTTCTAAAATGATATAAATTTTGAGGTATATAATGACATCAAAAAGTATTATAAACGACAAGAAATAAGTTATAAAAAATGACATGAGACGACTCCAAACTGATATGAAATACGCAAATAATGAAACAAAAATGATTAATAATGATATGAAACACTCATATCAATTAACGTATTGAGATATTCTTACATAATAAGTTGTGATGTAATATGTTATACACAGGACACTCTACAATAATATATGACACTTGATTGGTAAAAAAAATCTCAAAGCAACATTACTATATTTTTCAAAATTTGTGATACAAGTCAAATAGACCATTTTTTATTTGTGGCAGATTATAATGTATGGGCATAAATTTCACATCATTCATTGTCTTTTTACTAACATAAATTAATTTTCTTATGGGCAATTGATGGTACTATAGTTGCTTGAAGGGAAAAATCGTCCATGTTAAAAGGAAAAAAAATATAAGAAAAGTAATTATATGGTTTGTGTATTATTAAGTTGTATCTTTGACACAGGTGCATCCCAACTCTTATGCATTGGTGGTCAGCATGGAGAGTATAACACAAAATTGGTATTGTGGAAACACTCGTTCAATGCTCATCCCAAATTGCCTTTTCCGGATGGGTGGTGCAGCAATCCTCCTCTCTAACAAGCGCAAGGATCGCCGCCGATCTAAGTACCAACTTGTCCACGTTGTCCGAACACACAAAGGTGCAGATGACAAGAGCTACAGTTGTGCATACCAGCAGGAGGATGAAGCAGGATACCGTGGTGTTGCTCTTTCTAAGGATCTAATGGCCGTAGCAGGCGAATCTTTAAAGGCAAACATCACCACCCTCGGGCCCTTAGTTCTTCCCATTTCAGAACAACTCCTATTTTTTGCCACATTGGTGGCAAAAAAGGTGTTTAGGTTCCATAAGATTAAGCCATACATACCGGATTTTAGGCTTGCTTTCGAGCATTTCTGCATTCATGCTGGAGGAAGAGCAGTACTTGATGAACTCGAAAAGAATCTGGAGCTTTCTGAATGGCTTATGGAACCTTCAAGGATGACTCTTTATAGGTTTGGGAATACGTCTAGTAGCTCGTTATGGTACGAGCTCGCTTATCTTGAAGCTAAGGGAAGAATAAAAAAGGGTGACAAGATTTGGCAGATTGGTTTTGGATCAGGATTTAAATGTAATAGCGCGGTTTGGCATGCATTGCGTAAGCTTGATGCTACTAAGGTAAAGAACCCTTGGACTAGTGAGATTAATAATTTTCCAGTTGATGTTCCTCGTCTAGCAGCTATTGGAATGCCTTCCAACGGATGATGGTTCTACACTTATCATAGTTCATGCTAATTACGTGTAATTTATGTTGTACGTTCTTAATTTGTTTGTTTTCTTCACTCTTCTTTTTCTGCTCATTATTATCTGGATTTTCTGGGATGTACCCTACATTGTTAACTAGAATTGGGGATATGGATGAAGAAGGATCTATGGAGTCAGCATTTGACTTGGTTTGTGGAAATTATATTATTGGAAACTACTTTAATTTAATATCTGCTTTCACATTTGGTTAGTCATTATTTATCAAATAGTTTTACACGCACTCGAGTTATTATTAAGGGGGACAATTATGTCGAGTCGAATTAGGTTCAGGTTGACCTGTTTACATAAATAGATCAGCATCCCCAAACTAGAACCCAACCTATTTACCTAATGAGTAAGAATTCCAATCCAAACCTAACCTGTTTATGAACAAGTTAACCTGAACTTATTTATTTTGTCGACACTTATTTCTTGATGAAAAAAAAGGGCTAACCTAAAATTGACCCTACCGAAATTAATATCCTTAGACCATAAATTTTCGAATTTACTCTCCAAACATTGTATTCTTATATAATATAACATTTAACACAAGAATTCATAATCATATGAAACTTCAGAATTATAATTTCATTACATACCAATACTCTATTGTAAACTATTTCATTGGGCTTGGTCCAAAATTAAAAACAAAGCTAACCTTAAAGACTAAATACATGTTTAAAGGGTTAAACAGGGTAGGGGAGTTACTTATGTTTGAAAATTCCAACCCGGACCTAATTCAATTAGTTTTAAAGATGGGTTCAGGTCTGTAATAGCCCTGTTTTTAAGAACCTTTATTTAAAAGCTAAAAGTGGATAAGACCATCATTCTTAATGGTTAAGAAAGCTTGTGGATAAGCATCATCATTCTTAATGGTTAAGAAAGCTTGTGGATAAGCATCATCATTCTTAATGGTTAAGAAAGCTTGTAGATAAGCATCATCATTCTTAATGGTTAAGAAAGCTTGTGGATAAGCATTATCATTCTTAGTGGTTAAGAAAGGTTGTGGATAAGCACTAACATTCTTAGTGGTTAAGAAAGGTTGTGGATAAGCACTAATATTCATAGTGGTTAAGAAAGCCTGTGGATAAGACACTATCTTTCTTAAAGGTTAAGAAAGGTCAAAGAGGATAAGAACCATCATTCTTATTGGCTAATAAGGCTTTGGAAACCAATAGATAAGTGAGAAATTCCTTGAGAACCTTAAACATTAAGATTATGAAAATCGTTTGGAGATTGTTTTATCGGGTAGCGATGAACTTCCAGTTAAAGACCATTTGGGATTGAATCCGAGATCAGAACCCAACCAAACTTGATATATGACATTCTTGGGATGTCTTAAGGTTAAAATGGTCATTTATGCCCAAGAATTACGTGGCTTAATAAGGTAAATTGCTTACATAGTAAAACCTGGCCAGCTGAAATTACAGCTCAGACCTATCCTCAAAGAAAGCTGCTTAGCAGCTACTTAAGTGTCGATCTCTCAAAGAACTTTTTATGCATGAAAGCCAACACCTTAGGCTAACACCTCAAGCAAGAATCACCCAAAAACTCCAAGAAACGACCTTGCCCAGAAGAGGTTTCCCCCCCTGGGGGTACCGCCAGAACAGACTATAAAAGCCGTTCTGGATTTTCGTCTCTTTTCTCTTATTTCTTCCTCTTGGACACCCATTTTTCCTTACATATAACTCTTCTAGACATCCATACAAAGTAGTTCAGCTTTGGTTCCAATCTTTAGACCTTAAACTCATATAGAAAACCTTGCTGAAAGATCACATAAGTTGCTGTAAGTTCAACAGTGTATTTAAGCTTAGTTTTTCATATCTATAAGCTTGTTGAAACTAATCTTTAGCATTTTATACATTCAGGGGAAGCTGTAGGAGTAGTTAACCAAGTGGATTAAGGAATTTCTGGCTTTAAGCATCCTTAGTTAAGGTACACACTTAGTTTGGTTTTACCCTAGAGATTTCCATACCTATATTAGGTGATTGTTTCTTTCTAGTGTAAAGCATGTTTATGAAATGAATTTACTTATGATGTATTTTATTATGTGTATATTGAGTATGTAACATGGATATACATGCTAAGGTTCATTAGAGATGTTTATTTGACCTAAACAACACTTATACACTAATATTACGATTATGATTCTTAATGGAATGTGTTTAGTACATGGACTTGTGGAGTAATTATGATGATTAAGGTGGAGTTGTTATGTTATTGTTGTTGTTGAGTTGTTGTGGTGGTGTGGTGAAGTTGTTGTGGAGTTGCTATTGTTGTTGTTGCTCTGTTGTAGTAGTGTTGTTGGGTTATTGTTGTTCTGTCATTGTGGTTGTGGTGGAGTTGTTGTGAAGCTGTTGCCTATTGTTGTTGTTGTATCGTTCTTATTGGATAGTCGTTGTTGATGATGCAGGGAAGTCCTAATCTTAGAATTGGGAAACTGTTATAATTATTGTAGTTGGAGTTGATATGTATGAAGTCGAGTTATGAGTTATGGGAATGACTTCATTAATTTCTATTTGCGGGATTCAGTTTTATTAGCATAATGGTTGCGTTAGAAGAAGATAATTAGAATAGTTAAGATTGGTTGTTGATTATTGTTATTGTTATGAGGTGATTATTGGAGGATGATTTTGGAATGGAGTATCATTCGGAATTATGAAGGAGATTATAATGTTGGAATTGATATATTGGTTAAGGATTTGAGTGCAACATAGAAATCAGTTTATTGAGGTTTATTTACGAGTCGAGCTAGCTTTATATTCTCAATATAATTGTTGGTAGCACAATTAGGTGCTTGATTTAGGTACATTTGTGAGTTATGTTTAGTTTGTTTAGTTATATAATTTGGAATTATGATTATGAATTGGGATGCAAGTCGATGTAGCTAATATCATCAAGTTATAGATATTAATTAAGGATTAAGGAAATTAGAATGTTAAAGGTTGATAATTTGTGAATTGGGAATTAGTTTAAGTTTGGTTATTGATTATTGATGTTATCGTGAGATGGTTGTTGGAGAATGGCTATGTAGACGTATATAATTCAAGATATATGGGAAATCAAGTTTTGATGCTTGGAGGTTTCGTATAATTGTTATAGAGTTGAGGTAACCTTTGGGTTCAGCAAAATATATTTAAATGCTCCCGTGGGCGTTATATTGAATTTTGGATATCATATATGTTTGTGGTAATGGCCATGATTATAGATACATCTCTGTGAGTTAGTTGTGAATTGTATTGGATTGTTATAAAAGTATCATTTTGTTCAATTATCGAAATCGTTCGAAAATACTATATTTCTCAAAATATGATTTGGTATGATAATGAGGAAATGATTAGATATGAGTTAAGACCAGATAAGGTCGAATATGGTGTTATGTTATGAGTATTGAGGATTCAAGTATGAATCATTAAATATCTTATTTTATAAATATGAAAGTGAGGCATGAATAGGCACCCCGAGTTAGGGCGGGTAGAGTCCCTAGCTGTTGCCTTCCAGGAGGGGAATTCCTGGCGTTATAGGACATGTCCGGGTAAGTCTTGCAAGCATAACAATAAAAGGCTGGGTGACGACCCTCAATAGTTTGGAGACAGCTGGTACTGCGTGGTACCCCTCTCCACTCGCGTTCATGCCAAACGATCTGATTTTGTGAAAATATATCAACTAAGTTGAGTGTGATTATCTGTTACTAAAATTATGTGTTAGTTTTCAAAATACACCTAAACTTGTATTTTCTATTACACAGTGTGTACTCAGCTTTGCTGATGTGTTGTCATTTCTGTGGCCTGTCACTTGGTGGGTGGCAGAGTCAAACATCGTTGCAGTTTGGTGTTGTGAGCTCAGGATTCTGAAGTGAAGCAAGATAAAGATGTCGTCGTAGCTTATGGATTGAGTTTGTATTTTAGATAGTCAATTAAGGAATAGTTTCTGATATATTTCGTTGTATACAATATTTGGGAATATTAGTCGAGATATCGGTGTAATTGAAGTCTTATATAAAGGATTTTGTTTTGTGGGCCAATAACCCACAAGTCCAGGATCGTTTTCTAGGTTATGTTTCCGTTGCGAGTAAATGTTTAATTCGAGGCTTATTAAGCATTGATTGTGATTAGTGAATCTGAAGTGTATTTACCTAGCAGCTCGGGAAAACGGGCTGTTACAAGGTCGACCTATGTACTTAAACGTGTCAAAATCGTGACTCAAACCCACTTAATTCAGGTCAGGTTCAGATCGGATTATCGAGTTAGGTCGCTTTTTACCCCCCTAATTATTATACATTGAATCCTAGAGGCTAGAGAGGTATGACAAATTGCAATTTTGATTTTTTTAATTAATTTTATAAATGAATCATATTATTAAAGTATTAAGATCGACATATGAGAACTACCCTTATCATGAGAAACCGTGAGAGCCACTCATTTCCCTTATTTTACGAAAATTTTGATCTTTTCACAATATTTTTGCTCATTTTATGTTTTTGTTCATTTAACATTTTTATACTCATTTCACAATTTTTTGCACATTTTACATTTTTTCTCATTTAACCTTTTTATGCTCATTTTACGTTTTTTATTCTTTTATATTTTTTCTCATTTTACGTAATTTCTCATTTTATATCATTTTATGATTTTTTTTGCTCATTTTAAGTGGTTCTGACGATTCTCACCGTAAGAGGGTTCTCATTAGAACCTAACCCTACATACATATATACATATACATATACATATACATATACATATACATATACATATACATATACATATACATATACATATACATATACATATACATATACATATACATATACATATACATATACATATACATATACATATACATATACATATACATATACATATACATATACATATACATATGTGATTGCCTACGTGAAATATACATATGATAACGAAAAACTAATAAATAAGAATACTATATTATTTACTGTAATGTTTAGTTTGTTGTCTTAATCAACTGTGTACAGTTAAGCACCTTGTCTAAAACCACTCTAATACTTTGCTGATTATGAAAATGTTGAAAGAGGGTTAATCAAGTTGGGAATTCAAATTGCTGATACTCTAAGTAAGCCTTTGTGTAGAGAGAGGTTTGAACAATTGAGATTGGAACTATGTCTTTTGAAACTATAGTGATTGTGTTTACCATATACTTTACCCGTGTAAATTAATTAATGATATATGTGTGAAAAAGTCTATATGAACGTAAGTTAAGTAGTATTAATTACAAGCACCCATGTTCCTAACATTGACTTGTGTTTGGGCCCAAACCTGGCCCCCCGGTAATCAGGCCTAAATCCTCCCCTCCAGCATTGAAGCCTCCCAGTGGGGCCCACCAGCTTTGAATTCCGTGCCTACATGGCAGGGAATTTCCTCACACTTTTCAACGCCTATAAATGCGGGGCAGATCCCCATTTATTGAGGTACGCAATCCTAGACAACACACTTGGCATCCATCAATTAATACATTTACTGACTTGATCGTCGGAGGGGTGATCCCGGTTCCACCTCCGGGGTAGTCTAACCTTCGCTTTGTGCAGGTCTCCGAGCAGATAGGCCTTCATCAACCCTAATCTCGATCATTCCCACCTAATACAAGTTTTTACCCGAAACACGTTGGCGCCGTCTGTGGGGAAGTCGAACTAAAAGTCATGGCCATCACTCGGAGAAACCAAAGGAGGCAAAGGGCTCCCGCCCCCTCTAACCGCTCGAGAGCACCATCCCCTGAGGTGGCTGACGAGACAGCCGGAAACCCTCGTCTCGCTCCTCTACTCTCGGCTCGTAATCAGCATGTCCTCGAGGAAATCAATCCTCGAGAAGCGGCGAGTGCTGTGAATCTCAGGATACCTCGACAGAGGACTGCTCCAACCCAGGGGGTCCTCAACTCCTCGAGTAGACCAGTCCTCACCCAGTCACCCAGCAGGACCTTCAGCAACTAGCCGATCGTCTCAGCGATAACTTCCAACGTGGCCTCCGAGCCTTGATGCTAAATTTCCAAGTGGGGGGAGAGGGAACTTCGAACAGGGCCCCTCCACCTCCACGGCCTCGGCCAGTTGTAGGTCATCAAGCGGATAACCAAGATCAGCCACAAGTCATTGCCCTCGACCCCCCGGGTTCATCACGGGTGTCTCGTCGGGCAGCCCAGGCCGCTCCCAGAAAAGGGGATGCCCGTCATGTCATCAACGAACGTTACAGGAGGAACGATACCCGCGACGCTAGGGAAGTCCTAAATGAAAAGAGGGCCCGGTCAAAGGCAAAGGACGCCAACCCTCACCCTAACCGGGAGCAGAGGGAACCTGAAGAGAGGGAACCTCGAGAAAGGCAAACTCGAGAGAAAGAGCCCCAAGAGCAGGAGAAACACGGAAAGGAGCCTCAGGGACAAGAACAGCCTCGACAAGAAAGAGAGCCTCGGCGCCGATGGGGCCATAGACAGCGGTCGTCGAGCTCCGAGTCCAGTCATGAATCGAGTCTTCAAATGGGGAATCTTGGGTTCACCACGCCATTCAACGAGAATATTATGAGAGCATTTACCCCTCGAAAGTTTAAGGTTCCCCCGATCGATCATTATGATGGAACAACGGATCCCATCGACCACCTAGCTGCTTTCAAAGCACAAATGAGCGTCCAGACCAGTAGCGAGGCCGCGTGGTGCAAGTTCTTTCCCACCACCCTGAAAGGCATGGCTTTAACCTGGCTCACCGAGCTTCCCTACGGGAGTATATCCAGCTTCACCGCTCTCGAAACAGCGTTTAAGCATAACTTCATCGCAGGAAGGAGGCATCGGAAAACCAGTATTCATCTCATGTCGATCAGACAACGGAGGGAGGAAGACTTGGCAGATTACATCAAGAGGTTTAACGCCGAGTCTCTCAAGGTGTCTGACCTACAGGACAGCGTGGCTTTCACCGCTCTCATGTGAGGACTATACCCTTCGAGTAGGTTAAAACTAAAGCTGGCTGAGAGTGAAGCCTCTTCATTCTCAGAAGCCATGAACCTGGCCCAAAAATTTATACAAGCCTCTGATATCTGCAAAACTCATGAGGAGCCAGGCTCCGGAAAAAGAAAGCATGAATACATTTCGCGAGCCGACAATCCCAGAGATGCCTCTCGAAAAGAAAAAGACAAGAAGCCTCGGTTGGACAATCACTGGAACGACCCTCGATACAACCTGAACCAAAGAGAAATCTACCTAGACATCAAAGAAAAGTACCCCTTGCCAAAACCTAATCCAATTCGAACATCTGTCAATAAGCGAGATAAGAAACTCTGGTGTGAATTCCATCATGACTGTGGCACACCACGAGGAGTGTCGAGAGCTCAAAAGAGCCTTGGACAAGTTGGCCGACGAAGGAAAGTTGAATCGGTACTTAAAAGATCCCAAGGAAAACAAAGTCGAGTCCCGTCAGGACAAACAGACTCGAAGCGACGAAACCACAGGATACGTCAATGTCATCGCAGGCGAATTTTCTTCAGGAGGCTTAACCAGCCGCTCCCGAAAGAAACACCTCTACACCTTGAAACATGGAGGTGATGTAAACTCTACTGCCACCTGCCCGACCATGACCTTCAAAGACAGTCACCGGCCTATACAAACCCCGCACGACACCTCTGGTTGTCGAGATGAAGATTGCTAACCTTCGGGTAGGCCGCGTTTTGATTGACAGTGGGAGTTCGGCGGATATCATCACTATGGATTGTTTGAGGAAGCTGAGATATGAAGAAAAAGATCTTATCCCCATCGATCAGACGCTGGTAGGTTTCGGAGGCCAATCAGTTCACCCATTAGGCTCGGTCAAGCTACCGACACAGATGGGGGAAAAGAAGGCAGGCCGAAATGTCATTGTCGATTACTCGTAGTCGACACCAGCCTTCCCTATAATGTGATCATTGGGCGGCCCACTCTCAACAAAGTGAAGGCTGCCATCTCAACGTATCAATTGCTTTTGCAGTTCGAAGGGGACGACGGAAAAGTCGCTCAACTATTCGGCGATCAGAAATCGTCTCGCGAGTGCTACGTCAACAGCCTGAAATGCAAGATGGAGGAACCCACTCGAAAGAGAAAGAACCCCGAGCCAGAAGAGCCCCTCCCTGTCATGGGACTCTATGTGGCTGATAATCCAAAATGGTATGAACGACCACGCCCCGCCAATCGAGATGAAGAAGTGCGCGTTGATGAGCAGCGGGGTCGCACGGTTCGAATAGGGAAGCAGGTCCCCGAGGAGACCAGGGTCCAAATCCTGGAGGTCATAAAGGAATTTCAGGACGTCTTTGCTATTTCCGTCGATGAGATGCCTGGCATTGACCCCAATCTCATGGTCCATCGACTCAATATTCGGGAAGGGCATCGGCCAGTCAAGCAGAAGCTCAGGCACCAGGGAGCCGAGAGGAGTGCAGCAGCCTCCGAGGAGGTGCAGAAGTTGTTAGCCGCAGGATTCATTCGAGAATGCCAGTATACTGATGGCTGCAATGTGGTCTTAGTCCGAAGCAAACTGGAGCATGGAGGATGTGTGTCGATTTCACGGACCTGAATAAGGCCTGTCCAAAAGACGACTTTCCCCTTCCTAAGATCGACAGGCTCGTCGATTCGACAGTCGGACATGCACTATTCAGCTTCATGGATGCCAATGCGGGATATCACCAGAATCCCATGGCTGAGGAGGACCAAGTCCATACGGCCTTCACCACGAGCTCGGGAGTCTATTGCTATAGAGTCATGCCTTTCAGCCTCAAGAATGCAGGGGCCACTTATCAGCGCTTTGTAAACAAAATGTTCGAGAAGCAGATCGGTCATAACGTCGAAGTTTATGTCGACGATATGATCGTGAAGAGTAAGAAAGAGGAAGATCACGTTTCTGACCTGAGAGAAACACTCGCAACCCTTCGCGCCCACAAATGAAATTAAATCGAAAATGTGTCTTCGGCGTAGAGGGAATGCTTGTGTTCCTCGTCGACGAACGGGGGATCGAGGCTAATCCCGATAAAATCCAGGCCATCATTGAAATGAAAAGCCCTCGAACCGTCAAGGAAGTCCATCGCCTAACCGGTTGCATGGCGGCCTTGGGGCGTTTTTTTATCTCGGTCAGCTGATAAAAGCCTCCACTTTTTTCAGGCCTTAAAACAAGCAACATTCGAATGGGGTAGTGCAACAGAAGAAGCATTCCAGCAACTCAAGAATCATCTCGCAAGCCTGCCCAAATTGGTTTCCCCTTTACCAGGAGAGACACTCTTCGTCTATCTTGCAGTATCGGATCATGCTGTGAGTGCGGTTCTCGTAGCTGAACCAGAGAAAGCTCAGCATCCGGTGTACTTCGTGAGTCACGCCTTTCGAGGCGCTGAATCAAAGTATCCCCCGATCGAAAAAATGATATTCGCCCTAGTCTTAGCCACTCGAAAGCTCCAGCCCTACTTCCAAGCTCACCCTATCAGAGTGCTTACAAGTCAGCCTATGCGAAAGGTAATGGAAGGGAAGAATCAGTCGAGCAGAATTACGGATTGGGTTACCCAACTATCTGACTATGGTACCGAATTCGAGCCTCGGCGCGCCATCAAAGCACAGGCCCTCGCTGATTTTATCCTAGAATGTACTCCACGACCAGAGGCTGTCGAAGAAGGATCTTGTAGTCTATTTGTCCATGGATCTTCATCGAATGTAGGATGCGGGGCTGGCCTCTTAATCCTTGACCCGCAGTCCAACAGGACTGAGTATGCCGTCAAGTTCGACTTCACGGCTTCGAACAACGAGGCCGAGTACGAAGCACTACTCTTGGGGCATACAATTGTGCAAGGGGGCCGGCGCTCGAGAGCTCAAAGCCCACTCCGACTCTCAGTTAATCGTGGGACAGGTAACAGGGGAGTTCGAGGCCAAGGAGAAAAGCATGCGTATGTACTTGCGGAAAGTAAAAGAAGAAATCACCAACTTATCTTACTTCTCAATATCTCACATCCCACGATCGGAGAACCAGCAAGCAGATGCCTTGTCAAGGCTAGCCAGTTCAGCCGAGGACCTCTCACCTCGGCCTATAATGTGGGAAGTCCTGAGGGCTCCCAGCATCAACAAGATAGTGACTACCCTCGATAAAAGCCCCACTTGGATGGACAACATCATAGCTTTTATTCAAGATGGTAATCTTCCTGAAAATGAGCTCGAGGCCGAGCGCATACGACGACGAGCAAGATGGTTCGTATATCACGAGGGCCAGTTGTACAAAAAATCATTCACTCACCCACTTCTCCGTTGTCTCACCCCCGCAGAAGGGGACTATATCCTTCGAGAGACACACAGAGGGTCGTGTGGAAGCCATCAAGGGGCACGGATCATCACCGCAAAAGCACTACGAGCGGGGTACTATGGCCCACCATGAGGGAAGACGCCTCGACCATGGTCCGGAAATGCAAAGAGTGCCAGATGCACGCTAACCTACCCCACCAAGCTACAAGCACCCTTACCACCATCCAGGCCCCACTGCCCTTCGATATGTGGGGCATGGATCTTCTAGGGCCATTTCCACCAGCGTCCGGCCAACGAAGATTCTTACTAGTCGCTGTTGATTACTTCACAAAATGGGTCAAGGCAGCACCTCTGGCCTCGATCACCGACAAGCAAGTTCAACAATTCATCTGGCAGCACTTAATCACACGATTCGGAGTCCCCCGAGTACTCATATCGGACAATGGTCACCAATTCAACAGCGGTCCTATGCACGACTATTGTTCAAGGTTCGGGATTGAGACCAGATTCTCCGCCGTTAGTCGACCACAGACTAATGGACAAGCCGAGGCAGCCAACAAAGTGGTCCTGAAGGGGCTCAAAATGATGCTCGAAGGAGCAAAAGGCTCATGGATAGATGACCTCCCGGGGATTCTCTGGTCTAGCAGGACAATCATTCGAGAAGCAACCGGCCACTCACCCTTCAACCTGGTCTACGACAGCGAGGCAGTTCTACCTGTCGAATTGGGCATCCCCTCGCCTCGTATCACGTTCTATGACCAGGAAAGCAATGATGAGTGGAAAAGGCTTTCCCTCGACCTTCTCCCTAAAACACGAGGGACGGCCCTCCTCCGAGCTATCTCCTACAAACTTAAACTCACCCGATTATTCAACCGCCGCGTCAAGAAGCGACCTTTTCAAGTCAACGACTGGGTGCTCCGAAAATTTGAGTCCACGGGGCGACAACCTAGTCTAGGAAAGTTGCAACCCAACAGGGAAGGACCATACCGTGTGACCTCGATAGTGCACCCTGGCACATATCGACTCGAAGACCAAGAAGGACGTCCGCTACCTCGACCATGGAACGCAGACAATCTCCGAAAATTCTATGTTTAGTTTGGTTTGTCCCTCGAGTGTAGGGGCATACCGCATGCTGACTATCTTGTCAGACACTGAAACATGTGTCCCAGTTATTTTATAAGGTACTAAAATGTGCCGTTGTAAAAATTGCCTATTTTCAGGTATCATCAATAACAAAGTTACCTTTTGAATCAAAACTCGACCCAAATACAAGGCGATAATGTTCTCGAGTTGCCTTGGGCTCATTGGCCCTTGAAGCAACCTCGATCGAAGGCGATAATGTTCTCGAGTTGCCTTGGGCTCATTGGCCCCTGAAGCAACCTCGATCGAAGTCTATAATGTTCTCGAGTTGCCTTGGGCTCATTGGCCCTTGAAGCAACCTCGATCGAAGTCTATAATGTTCGCGAGTTAACCTGGGGGCTCATGGGCCTTAGAAGCAACCTCGATCGAAGTCTATAATGTTCTCGAGTTGCCTCGGGCTCATGTCCCTCGAAGCAACCTCGATCGAAGTCCATATTGTTCTCGAGTTGCTTTGGGGCTCATTTACCTGAGCAACCTCGAGTAAAGTCTAAAAAAGTCACTCAAAGTAAGCATCGACGAATTTTAGAAAAGCAAGTAAAAACTCGAAGGACAAACCGATAAATAAAAGAAGAAGTATTATTCCATTAATCATAAGTACAAGCCATCGAAGGCATTACAATGCAAGCCCAAAGAAAAACCTAGATCAAACAAGAAAGCCTAAGGGTACAATGTTAACCCTAGTAGGAGACATAAAGAAAAGAGAAGCCAAGGGAGAAGGAAGAGAAAAAGGAGGAAGGCTCGAAGCAGGCCACGGCTCATCCCTCGAGATTAGCCGGGTGGGGAGCTTATTCCTCGCCCGGCCCTTCTTCCTGAGAGAGTGCCTTGACACCCTCCTCTACCTCACTCCAAGAAAGGCTGGGGGCAAGCTTCTCGAGAACCAGCCGGACCTTGCGAAGCGCCTCGGTCTGACCAATCTCGGAAGCCTGCAGGGAGGCGTCCTCGAGGAAGGTCCTTCCCTCCTCAGACTCCTTCCAGTCAAGGACAATGGCCTCCCGACACTCTCGAGCTTTGGTGATGGCCTCCTCGGCGCTCTTCCGAGTTCTCTTAATCTTCTCCTCGGCCCTCTTGCAATCCTTGGCCGCGACCCTCTGCCTCTTGCTAGCAGAGTCCCTCTGCTTGAGGGCGATGTCGCGCTCCTGCTCCAGCTCGGCCTTCTTCTCCTCGAAGGCCCTCAAAGAATTGGCCATCGACTCTCGAGCCTCGGAGAGCTGCATCTCAGACAAGCGCAGCCGGTTGACGAGAGTATGCCTCTCGTCCCAGGACATTTCCCTCGAGGCCGTCCCAGGGGCCAGCCCAGGGGTAGACCTCCGAGCCAAGGACAGCACCCTAATCGACAGCTGACAAAGATCGAGGAAAAGAGTCAGAATAAAATAAAAGAATGTTGAAATTAGAAGAAGCAAGAGGGTTTAATAAAGGAACTCATCATACCTCGGTTAAGGTGGCCTTGACGGCTTCGACTTCTTGGCCACCGGGCGACAGGCACACCCTCTCGTGCAGCTCAGTCACCAGATGCTCCGAGGCCTTGTCGAAGCGGGCAGCCATCTCAGCTCTCGAGAGGGCAGAGAAAGGTAATCTCATAGCTTCCTCGAGAAAGGGCTTCCCCTTCGAGGACGCCACGACTACGGCCGCGCTCGAAGGAGCCGCGGCAGAAGGGGCAGGAAGATTCTCAGGCTTGGTCGAGGAAGGTTCCTCGACTTTGCTTTCTATCGGCTCCGTCTTAGGAGCCGAAAGAGACGGTGGCTGCTTCCCTCCTTCGAAGGAGGGGTCCGCCTCCTTCTTCACCACGGGGATCCCGTGGGGGCCCCCGAGATGGAAGAAGAACCTAGGCCAGCCTTCGCCAGCCTTCGACGTTTGGCAGCTCGAAGCGCCTCGGCTGTTATCATATGGGAAGACATCTTGAGACGAAGGTGAGAGAGGAAGGGAGAATCAAATCTTAGAGGGAGAAGTGAGAATGAGATTGTGATACCCCTTAGGACTAATTGTCCGTACTTATAGGCAGTATTGGTTGCAAGTCCCCAGAAAATAGCATTAATTATCTCCATTTAATGGGCTCCCACGTGGCAGAGCCCAAAAAGGATGCGCATGTTCCCCATGCATGCACTAGCTGACTACCTCCGGCATTCAGCCACAAGAACACTCAAGCATCGAGTGACATCCCACTTCGAGCAACACAAGAAAAAGAGGGACAAAGATGAACAAAAGATGAGCAAAAAATGAGCATTCATTTCTATAAAAGGCCGAATACATCCTAAAAACCACGAGGGTTTAGCTAAAAATGAATATTCATTTTTACCAAAAGAGATAAACTTAAGGTGCCTCGCAGGGCGTAACTAATGGCAAGAGATAAGCATAAATCTAGTCAGAGCTGCTCGAGGAATCACTCTCGGAAGTCTCAGAGACCGCTTCGACCTCCTCACTATCAGAAGAGCTCTCGTTCGAGTCCGCTTGGGCATTCGAGCTCTCTGGGACCACCACCTCCGGAACCTCGAGCTCTGCAGAAGCCTGAGGGTCCTCGACATGTTGGGGCTCCTCACCCAGGACCTCAGCAGCGTTGGCAGCGTCGTTCACTTCGAGCACAGGGCTGGTCTACTGGCCCTCGTGAAAGGCCTCGTCAACGGAGATGTTGTACTCCGCCTCGAACAGAGACCAGCTAGCTCGAGGATACACCTTCCTAAAGGCAGCCTCGAGCCTCTCGACAGCCTCCCGAGTGGCCACTTCGGATGCTTCCAGACCTATGTCCGCCACAAATTCGAGACCAGACCGCGAGTTTTTCCATTCCTCGATTATCTCGTCCCGTTTACGCTGTGCACTGTTCCTTTGGCTCGTTAAGTCCTTGACCCTGTTCTCAAGGGTGGTTTTCTCAACAGCCCAAGCGGCCCTCTCATCCTCGAGCTTCTTGTTTAAGGCCTCGATCTCCTTAGCTTGCTCCTCGCACAGCCTCGTCTTCTCCTTCAGACCCTCTCGAAGCTTGCGATGGCCGGCGGTGTATCGATGACTCATTACCGTCATACGAATCGAGTGCTGAAAGAAACAAACCAAGTTAGAAAAGTAAGAATAAGGACCAGAAGAATAAAGACTAGGCCCAGGAGAAATTCCAACTTACATCAACCCAGGACGAGTGAAGCTGCTCGACTTCCTCCTCCTCCGACAGACCCCAAATCAGCGTCAAATCGGGCCTCGAAACGAGCCTCTTGGCCAACGAGTCGAAGAGGTCGGCCTTCTCAAGGGTCGACTTCTGAGTGAAGTCACGAAGGTCCTCTTCGGCCTCCACCACTTTTCTCTTCTTAGCGAGGGGAGGTACTTCCCCCTGAGCCAAGGAGTCTCCAGTCTCCGAGGTCGCAGCCGATTTACCCTTGGACCTCGAAGCCTCCCTTACAGCTCGAGGGGCGCCCTCTACCTCAACAACTCTTCTCTTGGCCTCCTCTCGAGGCGCGATAATGGCAGACCTCGTTGGAGGGCGGACCTCTTCGAAGGATCCTGAAAAAGGGGAAGAGTGAGACAAAGCAAGCATACTAAACAAGATATAACTCGAGAAAAGGTTACCTTTGGGGCCCGGGGGACTTTAATCTCGCCTTTCGACAGCTTCATCTTAAGCTGCTCTTGAACCGTTGGTTGGCGGTTAGGCGCTTCTGCATCTCCTCGTCAAGTTCTTGGCGAGCTATGACTGCCAAAGACAAAGGTAAGCGATTAGTACATTGAAAACAGAGGCAGGTCGAGGGCCTTAAGCATACAAAGTCCCTACCCGGAGGATAGGCCGGGCTTAACCCCATTGTCGACAAGAAGTGCTCATTGCTTAAGTCATCCACAACAGGGTTCCAGTACTGAGGCACCTGTTTCTTGTCCCCCCTCTCGAGGATGGTAAGACACTGGCAATAAATGGCTACCCGAGCCTCCTCCTTCGACATGGGAGGCACTGACTTGTTCATCCACAGATTGGGGCCCTCAACCAAAGGAACCACTGGGAAATCCCACGGCTCAGCTCGATATACGTACAAAAACTCAGTACGAAAGTCTGCTGATTGATGGCATAGTACCACAACTTTATAGGGAAACGGACCTGGAAGCTCCACCAGCCCTCTCCATTCGAACGTGGGACATGACGACCAATTTCATCATATTCCTCCATAGTACCAAGGAAGGCTGGGTACCATCATTTAGCAGATAGCTAGGAAGCCAACCATCGAGCCCACACTGTTGGGCATCAGTTGGCACAAGGCCAGCCCATAAGAATCCAGTACCTCGATTATAAAGGGATCTATGGGAAACCTCAGCCCCACCTCGAGGTGGGCTTTGTATACCGCTATGCAACCCGTGGGAGGAGTGCAGACCGTCTCTACAGGCTCCGGGATGTAAAGAGCATAGGGGTATCTGATGAAGTATGAGCTTTCGAGAAAACGTAGTTATCCGACAAAAAGTCCATAAACGGCCCTCGATTGTGGAAGCGGGCTATTCCCTTGGGCAGGTTGTCCTCCTCGCTCCTACCGCTGGTGCTCGCGGTAAGGGAATTACTCTCGTTTCTCTCTTCCATCACTGAACAACCTGGTTATCGAGGAGATCATCTAAGTAACTCCTAACGGCTCGGGATCGAGCAATTGTAACAAGGTGGGGAGGATTATCTAGCTCCCCCTCCCCACCAGAGAGCACGGATAACCCGTCGCTCGAGTATGGTAGGGCGTCAAGGACCTGAGCAGGGTCCATGCACTCGAAAGCCACGGACACCATAGGGACCCCCCGATGAATACCCCGTCGAACAAAGGTTCTAGGAGGGGAGGAGGGGTCCCCGAGCTGAAGAAGCTCTCCCCAGGTCCATCGATGGGGCACTCCATGAAGAGCGGTCCATAAGGGCAATCAAAATAAAAAGAAAGAGATCGTACCTTGTTTAAAGACACACCCTCGAAATCCGTCCGCACCACGAGGAAAGGCTATCGATCTTCACGGCTCTCGAGATCGTAAAGAAAGAAGGAAGGCAAGATTCTCAAAAGGATCAGAGCAACGCAAATGAGACAAAAATCAAAGTACCTGTCTTCACTTATATAGACCGCCTGAAAAGGACGGTTTACCTTCCGACAGACTCCAGACCACCTCAAGACGCCACGTCAATGGGCCTCCCCAAAAGCCCAAGAGAGTGCTAAGCATCCTGGACTGACACTACCCAGTTCCTCCGAAGCTTGGCTATGAACCTAGCTCGACCCAACGTAAGCATGTTCGGGTCTCTCGAAAAACCCATCCGCCGGAGCTCTAACTCCCTGGGCCAGTCGCGCCAGACGGAGGCCAAAGCCCTACCCTTAGGCACCTCACCCTGATCGAGTGAGGGATATCTCGAATGGCTTCATCATCGAGATTGACGCCCGTCAAGTGCCACGGCGTCATACCCCTCGAGTGAACCAGGGACGCCTGGGTAATCTCGAGCGAGGCTACTTCCTCAGTATTGTCCGAGGCTCATCAGCCCCACAATCACGAGCGAAGACTCAGAACTCCTTCAAGTTATACAAACCCGGTCGATAGCTTCGAACGAAGTCTCTGAACCCCCTCGAGTTGCTTAGGGCTAATCGACCCAAAAGCAACCTCGAGTAAGGTCTCTAAAATCCCCCGAGTTTCCTAGGGCTCAGTGGCCCTTGAAGCAACCTCGGGTAGGAATCGTGAGCCTCCTCGAGTTGCCCGGGGCTTACTAAGTTCCCAAGTAACCTCGAGCGAAGAGATTGAGGTCCCTCGAGTTGACTGGGGTTTATCAACCTCACGTAACCTCGAGTGAAGTCCTTAAGGTCCCTCGAGTTGCCTGGGGCTCATTGGCCCCTGGAGCAACCTCGAGCGAGAACCCTGAACCTCCTCGAGTTGCCTAGGGCTCATTGGCCCCTGGAGCAACCTCGAGCGAGAACCCTGAACCTCCTCGAGTTGACTGGGGGACGTCAACCTCACGTAACCTCGAGCGAAGTCCTTAAGGTCCCTCGAAATGCCTGGGGCTCATTGGCCCCTGGAGCAACCTCGAGCGAAAACCCTGAACCTCTTCGAGTTTCCTGGGACTCAAAGGCCCCCAAACAATCTCGAAGCAAAGTCTTGGAGGTCCCTCGAGTTGACCTGGCTCAAACGGCCCCTACGCGATCTCGAAAGAGGTCCTTGAGACCGCTAAGGTTGCCTAAGGCTCATTGGGTTCCGCGAAACACACGATGGCGACCGAGGCCCCACCATGTATTTTGCGTGGGGCTAATGTTTGGGCCCAAACCTGGGCCCCCGGTAATCAGGCCTAAATCCTCCCCTCCAGCATGGAAGCCTCCCAGTGGGGCCCACCAGCCTTGAATTCCGTGCCTACATGGCAGGGAATTTCCTCACACTTTTCAACGCCTATAAATGCGGGGCAGATGCCATTTATTGAGGTACGCAATCCTAGACAACACACTTGGCATCCATCAATTAATACATATACTGACTTGATCGTCGGAGGGGCGATCCCGGATCCACCCCCGGGGTAGTCTAAGCTTCGCTTTGTGCAGGTCTCCGAGCAGATAGGCCTTGATCAACCCTAATCTCGATCATTCCCACCTAATACAAGTTTTTACCCGAAACAACTTGAATGGATTAGGAACCACTCACTAACATCTTGTAATATGCCCTGATTCTTATTGTCCATTGCGCCACTTGAAAATTTAGGACTAAGAGTGAAAAGCAAATTATACTTCCTAATAAAAGAATAAAAATTTAGGACTAAGAGTGAAAAGCAAATTATACTTACTGCAATTTCATTTGTTCATAAAAGAATAAAAAAACCAAAAATTTTCTCTAACAATCTATTACTTAGGAATAGATGTAATCATTATAATAATTTTTTATTTTCTAAAATTCTTATTTTCTCCTATTCTCTTCCTATCATTATTTCAACTAACCACCACTTCTTATTTATACGTCTCTTCTTTTATCTTAAACCCCATGTCACTTGACCTTCGATCATCCCCTTGGTCCCCATCCTTCTCAAACGATATCCTTCTTGATTTTTTTTTCTTCGGTTGTTGCTCCCTTCCATCACCTAAAAATTTCTCATCCTTCAATAGCAAGAACTAATGCAAACACCAACCCTCGAATAAAACAACCAATTGCATCGTTTTCTCAAACCGTAAACATAACAATGGAAACTTCAACTCCTCAATCTCCAAAATTCATCCAAATTGTTCCTCCACTCTCGCCTATAATAGTAACTGAAATTCAGCAAAAGTAGAGGATCCACAAGTTGAAGGGGAATCTCGCTTGATTAGACAAGAAGACATGCAAGATCAATCAGTTCCCAAGAAAGGAACAACAAGAAAAGCTAAGGTTCTCTAGGCAAGAAGTCTGCTCCTACTCAATACATGTATGTTTTGGGTATGTGCATTGATTTTCCTTGGTGTAGAAAAAAAAATTTTGCGCAACTTATTGAAGTGATAATGAAGAAACAACAATGGGTACGATTTTGGTCAGGTTCTCTGAATGGGTTAATATTGGAAGAATTAGATATATTTTATGAAAATTTTGAGGTAAACACTGGTGTTTGTTCTTGTAAAATGAATGAAACTGCTACTGAATTTTATGAGAAGACACCAAGCACCATGTTTAAAATTACAAATCAAGGAATATATGTTTATTTCAAATACAAACCCTTTTTCCCTTTTTACCCATATATCTGATAAGTGTGAATCTAATGCACATTATGAGCTCCTTTTAGCTTGGTTTGATCCTCTTTCTTCCCTTTTCTTTCCTCTTTCTTCCTTATTTCCTTCTCTATTTGTTTCACTTGATCATTGTTGATCATAGTAACATTTTGTTAGATTTTTGGTCACTTTTGACTGGGTTTTTAGTACATGTGCTTTCACCGTATTTTCACGTGCTTTAATTACAGTTGTGACCTTTTCTAAGTTGGGAGTTGCAAGATACGACATAAAGAAGGAGTTTCGAAGAGTTTGCACGTGCGAAAATGGAAGAAAGGGAGCATGAGCACAGAGATTTTCGGTCAATTTTGACTAGATTTCCGGTACATGTGCTTTCACTGTATTTTCTCGTGCTTTGATTATAGTCGTGACCTTTTCTAAGGTTGACAGTTGGAAGATACGACATAAAATAGAAGTTTCGAAGAGTTTGCACGCGCGAAAATAGAAGAAAGGGAGTGTGCGCAGAGAGATTTGTACAACAGCACAACCTTAAAAGTACCCCGCACACATTGGTGAGCCCGCACCTGACATCGGGGATCCCGCATCATTCTGCAGACTGAGTATCTGAAGATTAGTGCGCTAGGTGCTCCCGCACCAACTCTAAGGTGAGCCCGCACCTATCACAATGGTGCGCCCACATGTATCAGCGTTTGATGTTTGTTGGAAGACAAAAGAAATGGTGTGCCCGCACTATTTATTTCTGCGAAAGAATCCGTGTTTTAAAATAATCTAGTTGTTTAGTTTTGGGATTATGCTTTATTCTGTAGTTTAAAGCGTGATTTTAGGGTTCTTGTTAGAGAGAAAAAACATTTGGCTTATTCTTAGATTTGAGATCCATAGATTAGAGTTGTTGATTATCTATACTTTCTAGGTAACTTTTATTAATTTAATTTTCAAAGTTTTCAGTTTTATTCATCTTTTAGATTATCAATCTCTTCTTTTGCATAGTACTAGTTCTCTTTTATTATAACTTCATGTTTGTTTATTTTAACTAGGTTAATTACTTAATCATGTTTAGCCCTAGATCATTTATAAATTTCATGTTTATTTTTTGCTTAGAATCCATGATTAGTGAGTAGTCTCCAATCTAGAGTTAGGGTAAAAGTATGGATTAGGGTTTACTTGTATTGTTAATGTTTATTTTTGTCTAAATGATATTCACTTAGCGGGATCTTTTTATTTTTAATGCCCTAACTTTTGCCAGGAAGATCCTGCGGGCTTATTTTATTTAAAAAGAGAAAAAAAATTCTTTATTGTAAATACGGATCGTGAGCACAAGGTCCTCCAAATGGGTCGTCAGGTGAGGAATGGACTGATGAGCCAGATGAATAGTCTGAATTTCGGATTAAAAGTTAAGTTTGTCTTTTGAGAACTTTGATTTCTTTTTTGAGTCATTCAATTTCAGATTCTTGAATTTCTGGCTTTCTTGTTTCTTTTCCTTTTGTGGAGTAGGAGGGTTATAAAGTTCTTTGATTGCTTTGATAAGTTGATTATCTGCAACCATTTAATCTTGGACGGTCTTCAATGAACAAAATTTGTCAATGGCAAATTTTTCCTACCACTTGATCTTGAATTCACGTACCAGAGACATGGGGAGTGGTGTTGGGTACCATTGAATAATGTTATAAGACCAGCACATTATCCATGGGACACTGAATTCTCTATGAATTAAGAGCTCTACGGAATATGGAGTGTTGGTTTGTACATGAGTGGAGAAGAATTCATAGGATTTTTTTACTTCCATCGGCCATATTTGTTGAGAGATTCCAAAGTAGAGCCACCATTCATAAAACCATATGGAGAAATTATTTGGACATTGAGGAAAAATGGTGAAGAACCACTAATGGTTAAATGCTCTCAATAAGAATGCTCGAAACCAAGTTATCTGATAACCGATGTAATTATAATCCTGTGGCTGAAAAGGGACCGAGAATTCTTTCGGAACATAAGAAGATACCCATTTAGTTTGTGGGATGATCTTCTTTATTTTGCACTTTGAATAAGCTATGTAATTACCTTTTTCACTATGCTCAATTTCTACGGACTTAGTACCAACAAGTATGAATTCATAAAACCTTTGAGTTTTGTATGATGTTTTAGGTCGGTATTGACAATATATTGGGAAAATAGAATTAGTAAATTTGATGAGTCCAGGAATTCGAGGAGTCTCTTTGAAACGGGTATGGAGTAGGTGTTCCTTATGAGATTTGGTGATGCATTTGTGGGTTTCGGAATTTGAAGATTGAGATTTTTGAGTAGTTTATTTCGAGTTTGAATTTTGAGTAGGATATTTGAATGCTTGAGAACAAAGGTGGAAAATCGAAATATGCATGGAGCTTATCTAACGAAGATGTTTTTGTACTTGATGGACGGAGCTTATGAAATCTCATCACATAAGCTTCCGGTTTTAGAATACCACTTTATTAGGATCTTGATTTATTTTTCCTTGTAAAAAATTCTCTAGTTAAAAAATCAAGAAGAGAATTATTTTCTCCTTTTATGAATTCTATTTGAAAATCGAAAAGTGATAATATAGCTTGCCATCTGGCAAAAATTTGTTTTGAAATAATATTTTGGACATCCTTTTGTAGTACTTCTTTTGCAGATTTACAATATATTCTTAGTAAAAAGGTTTTACTATAAAGATCATCTTGAAATTTTGAAATACAAAGAACAATAGATAAAATTTCCTTTTTAATAGTTGAATAATTTTTTTAGAACCTAACCATAGGCCTGAATGAAATCTAATTATTTGTTCATTTTTATTTTCAAGTAATTTTTGTTTAAGAATGCCTCCATAACCCATGTCGGATGCATCTGTTTCTACTATCATGAATGCATTGGGATTTGGGAGATCTAAACATGGAAGAGACTTGAGATTTTCTTTTAACGTTTGTTTATATGTGTATGTTTAGGTGACCAAGCTTGAGGACTTTTCCGTAATCTTTGGTAAAGACATGAACAATATTGCCTTAAATTAGGGACAAATTCTGAAATATAATTAAGACATCCTTACAATGTTTGTAATTGATTTTTGTTTTTAATTTCATTTGGAAATTTGTCAGCAAATTATATGGCTCAATTAATAGGTTTTATAGTACCTTGGAACATTGTTGTTAAAATCCCGATCCAGATCTTACGATTCTACGATTTTACGATCCTGGAGGACCTCACCGATCCCGATCCTACGTAGGATCGTAATTTTGTAGGATCTTTCGATTCTGCCCAACCACAAAAAATCACATGGTAGGATCTTAACACGATTCTACGATCTTACGACTCTACGATTCGATCCTATCGTATAAAAATCATAAAGTACTTTCACATATTATATTTCTCCTATTAGATTTTGGTCGCATGTTACTTCAATCTTATAGTATTGAAAAACTATCATCATTTGCTAATTAAAAAATTCATTATTAATATGTGTAAATTTTTAACATGAGGTTCTCACCATATTTTAGTATAATTATCTCTATTTCACCAAATTGTAGGATCTTACGATCCTACGATCCGATCCCACCGATTCGATTCTACCAACTCCTACGATCCAAAGTAGGATCCCGATCCTGATAACATTGCCTTGGAAAATATCATGTCCTAAAAACCGTATTTTAGTTTGAAATAGTTTCATTTTGGGAAAAGAGACGACTAAACCATTCTTTTTAATAACATGTAAGAAAATATTAAGGTGTTTGAAATGTTGATTTAAAGTATCTGAAAATATTAGGACATCATCAATATAGACAATAATATTTTGAGTATAAGGATTAAAAATACTGTTAATTTTTTTTTGAAACTCAGATGGAGCATTTTTAATACAAAAGACATTACATTCCACTCATAATGTCCAAAAGGAATATTAAAGGCAGATTTGTATCTATCCTTTTCTAATTTTCCGAAATCCACTTTTCATATCAAACTTTGAGAAGATTTTTGCACTATAAATACGACTCAATAAATATTTGTTATAAGGAATTGGGTACCTAATTCATTGTAAGACTTTATTAAGTGATTTATAATTAATTACTCCCTCCTTTTTTTCTTTCTCATTTTCCTGTGCACATCTCCCAATGCATATTTTTGAACTTAAATATCTTTCATTATATATTAGTAAAATTATAACGATTGAATATTAATAATGTACTAATTGAGACGAATCAAACAAGACCCCACATGACTATATTTTTTCTTATAAATTTAAAAAATTTTAGAAGATTTTCTCTAAGTATGAATAGTGTCAAGATTATAAGTGAGAACGATAAAAAAAAAAACAAAGGGAGTACTGATCTAGGAACCCCTCTTTCATTTTATGCTTGATTCATAACATACAAAGCAGCATAACTCCAAGGAGATTTAGATGGTCTAATTAATTTTTTATATAATAAGGTTTGAATTTCCTTTTTACAAAATTTTAAGATTTCTTTATTCATTTGAATAGGTCTTGCTTTAGTAGGAATAGGTCTTGCTTTAGTAGGAATAGCTTTTTCTGAAAATTCTTTTCATAGGAGAGTGAAACCATATGTTTTTTCCTTTCCCAAAAAACATTAGGACTATCTGCACAATCTTGTTCTTTAAATTTTTGTTCTAAATCACAAATTTTATTTCTTCTATTTTTAAGTATGATATTTCTTCACTAATAGAATAAATATTTATTATTGCGGTCATTAACTGGGCTATTGCGGCGGTTTTGGCCGTGCAACAATTAAGTGGGCAGCAATAGGTAATTAATATATTGCTACGGTTCTAAACCGAAACAATATTTAACATATTGCTACGGTTTCTAGTGAAAACCGCAGCAATATATTTATTTTATATTAGAAAATTTTAGTATATTGCTGCGATTTTTAGGAAAAACCGCAGCAATATACTCTACTTTATAATAAATAATAAGCATATTGCTGCGATTTTTACCAGAAACTGCAGCAATTAAATTGGAAAATCAAAAAATCCTATTATAAAAGAAGCATGTTTTGAGCATACTCTTCCCAATATTAAACTTTTGAGCTATATAAACGGTTGAAAATCAAAAAATCTTAAACTCAAGTACGGGGTAATAGCATTATTAGCAGGGGCCTAACATTGATTGCTTTTCAATGTCTACATTTTCAGAATTTTTTACATTATGTGTGACTTTTTAAGTGACAAGTTCAATGAGTATAACATCTCAAAATGGAGGTTGAAAATAAGTTTGTCTATCAGATCTTATGGCTACTTAAATTTTAGTTACAATGACTAGTTACTAAAAATATAATAAAAACAAAAAATATATTAAAAAAATAAGAAACTGAAAATCAAAAAACATCCTAAAACAACAAATCTACAGATCGAAGATAACGAAAAAGGGGGAAAAAAAGAATCGTAAAAAATGAGTGTTGAAACCTGTTATGAACAGAAATTATGAAACCCAAAGAACAGAAATTATGAAACCCTAAGAAGCGGAAAAAACGAGTGTTGAAATTATGAATATCAAACAAATCCTATAACAAAATCTAAAGATCAAAATTATGAACACAAAAAATCTACAGATCTAAAAAATAAAAATAATGAAAAAAATGAAAAAAAGGAAAAAAAAAACGAATCTAACTTATGAAACATAAAGAACACAAATTCGCGACCCAATTACAGGGTGTTGACAGTGACGGATAGCATCGGAGCCACGAGCGAACGAACTAGAGGGAGGAAGCGCCGGAGCAAGAACAAATACGGGTGCAAACGAATCGGAGATCTGGAGAGTGAGGAACGAATGAGTGACGAAGCGCCGGTGTTACGACGAGGAGATCTGGAGAGATAGAGATGAGGAAGGCTGATGGCGTGAGGAGGGAGGAAGCGCACAGTGGGTGAGGAGAGAGGAATCGTCGGTGGCGTGAGGAGGAAGGCTGGTCATTGTTAGGTGAAGAGAGGAAGGAAGGAGATCTAAAGAGGGTGAGGAGAAATAGAGAAGGAATGAGATTTAGAGAGGTGAGGAGGAATGAGTGTTACTATGAAAGTGAAGGAAACAACGCCTACAAGTTTTATTAAACCCTAATGAACCTATTGTTGCGGTTTCAAGAAGGAATTGCAGCAATAGATTAAAATAATAATTTTTTATATTATTTAATATATTGTTGCGGTTTTTGTCAGAAACCGCAGCAATATGTTGGGTTAAATAGTCAAAAAGATTTTAAAAAATTTCTGTTGAAACTATAATGTTGCGGTTTTCGGCCAAAACCTCAGCAATATGGTTATTTTATATTTTTCTTTTTCTTTTTACATGATATATTGTTGCGTATGGGTAAAACTGCAGCAATAAGCAATTATTCTACTAGTGCTTGTTGTAAAAGAAAAAGTTGAGATTCTTTATTAGTTATTGTATTTACTTGTTGAAATATAGATGCAGATTGTAATATTGCCAAATCTTTTTGGTAAATCGGGGAAGGAAATTAAAAAGATATTTTCTTTCCCATAATATTAGTATGAACACCAGTACAATCAACAGAGAAAGGATAAATTTGAGTAATAAAAGGAGTATCAAGTATTATTTTATTATTTATATCCTTTACTAAAATGAATGTATTCTTAAAAAAAATAACCTTGATTGCAAATATATGCATTAGGGAGTTTATATTTTATTTTTAAAGGTTCGCCATTAGCACTATATAATTTTTCTGTTGTTTTTTCGTAGAAGATGCTAGGAGTTAGTCCTTCCCTTATACAATTTTGATCAGCTCCACTATCTAGTAATGCTATAGTATTTAAGTCAAAGTCATTACCTATTTTAAGTAAAATGAGAATATACCATTTTTGAAAATTTATTCTATCTATGATATTTATTTGATCTTTTTTAGAGTCTTGAGATGAAATTTGAATAGGAGGTGAGTTTGAAGTACAAGGTTGATCCTTTAGACTATTATTTGGTTCTAACAAAACTATTCTAGTTTGAAGTTTTAAGTCTTTAGTTTTGAATTCTAATAATTGATCCTTAATCCCTTGTACTTGGGTTTTAAGAGCACCAACTTCAGTTTGTAAATCTTTAGTTGTAATTTGTTTGAAAATATTAGGAGTTGGATAACGATCAAAGATTTTTGACAAAGTAACTGGTTCAGTTCTAGTAGGATTTTCTTCTTTACAAACAATATCTTTTAACTTTAAAAGGTATTCCTTTTTTTATATCTGTGTCGTTAATTTTGTCTATAAGTTCAAATAAAAATTCTTTTCTATTATTATCTTTTGTAATAACATTGATCGAAGGAATAGAGATAATGTTTACATATTTTTTAGGTATAGTCCAGTTTTGAAAATTAATCGACAAATATATTTTCTTACTATGTACTATGTTTGAGTTATCACTATCATGTGAAAATAACTGTCTACAAAAAGTATTCATGATCATATAATAATAAAATTTAGTGCATGAAGCAGTTAAGTAAATGCATATAAATGGGACAACCCTTATCGGGACCACCTTTTCTCCTCTTAACGGCTGACCAACGATTTAACAAGGGCTGGCCAACACCTAGTGCAATATCTTAATTACTAAACCCACAAAATTATATATTATGTGATATAGGTAGCTTTTTTGTGAAGAGTTATGACACTAGATAATTGAACTAAACTTAATACATATGACGAGAATAGATTTCCTTTTGAATAAACAACATATAAACTATCCTAATAAAATGTAGTAGAATGTTACCATGAATTTGTAACAAGTAGCAAGTTCACATAGCATATTAGTGAAGTACATCAAATTAGCTACAAAGGGAAATCACAAAAAGACGAAATAAGAACCCATTTATAATTTTAACACTATTAGTAGTACCAGTATGAATATTTAGACTTAATATCGGCAGATCCTACCCCCCGCCACTTTTTCTATTAAGCATCACGAGGAAACTACGAGTTTAAATCAGGGATTTCAAAGCATTAAATTACTTAATAAGACATCTATAGATAAATACTTTAAAACATATAGATATATTCATTTGGTATGATTCAAATAGCCTTAAAACATGTGTCTAAAGAAGGTCTTGATTGTCAAATATATATAGCTTTCGGAGATAATCGCTTAGTTGGCTATAAAGAACCTTTTACCTATGATTCAAACTAATATTTGTGATGCTCCAATCTACTTTAATGTTTGTCCAAACTTTACAGTGACTTAACCAATCCAGGGATAGTAGACACTTTAGTTCTAGATGTCCATCTTTCGGGAATATGTTAAAAAAATTTCATTAATTTACCGTGTATATTTTAGACTTCTAACTTCTCAACTAAATCCAAAATGTTTACTTCATCCCACTATAGATGAAACTATATTATTAAAAGTTGAAACTGAAAGAGCAGCTACTTTTACTCCAAAAAAATTAAAACGGAATGAAATTACTATTCCTAAACAATGTTTTATTCATTATAATCCTCCTTCTAGAAATATTACTCAAAAGAAAATTGATCAAATTATTGAAGAACCTAATGGTCAAGTAATAATAAAGTTAGGTACCAATTTTGAAAAGGCTAGACCATCAATCTCTTATGAGAGTGCTCGACCTTCATATGAAGAAGACTCATCTAATAAACCTCGAATGTCTACTTCTAAAAATTTACATTTTGAAGAATCTTCAAAATTATACTAGAAAAACCCAATACATGAACCAGTAGGAGAATCTTCTACTGATTTAAATTTACCTACTTCTTGAGGCATGAAACCACCTACCTTTTCCTCTATTAATGTTATTAAAAAGGAATTTCAAATAGACTTAGAATATATTCATAATGACTTTTATTGAAAAGAAAATAATAATAAAAAAGACTAGCTCTTACGATGTCTTGATCAAATTGCTAGAAATCATGTCAAACTAGAATAGATTTTTGATATGAAAAAAATTAGAAATTAACATTTCTTTTTTCACATGGTTCTCCACTTATACAATAAAAAATAATATATTTTACCCTTTCAATATAAATCAAATAAACATGACAAATAGTTTAATTCCAAGTTGGACTTTAAAAGATGAAAGTATAATGAAATCTATTCATCATCGCTTAACCGAAATTCAAGTTAATAATAATGAAGGATCTTTTATTATGGCTCCTTTTAAAAGAGGTAGAGAAGATGACAACTCCTCCTCTGCTAGTTTAGGTGACACGAAAAAATATATCACCAAAATAATTATTCAAATCAACTTCTCACTACCATTTCAAAACAAATAGAATTCTTATCTACGCAACTAGAGTCCAAAAAAATCTCCTGATATTTATGACATTACATCAGAACTAGGAACATTATCTATAAATAAAAAGGAAACAAAATATCCCTTTGACATAGCTGCTCCGCATATTAATACTTCAAGCATTTCTATATATCGTCAAAAATCTCTTAATTAACCTGAAAAAGACAACTCCTTTAATTGAAATTATCTAACCTAAGTACTTCTAAATCAAGTAATAATATTAATCTTTTAGCTAAATACAGTTCAAATAAAATAATTAATTATGATGATGAAGAAAATGAAATTAATAAAATAAACAATACTTCTTGGAACAATGTCTCTAGTAGAAATTATTATACTAGACCTACTCCACCAGATACTCAAAATTTTCGACCAACTAGAAAAATTATTAATGTCTGCTATCAATTCAACCTCCATCTCCAATCAATAAAAAGAGATATAGAGAAAATTTCGACCAACTAGAAAAATTATTAACAACTACCCATACTATAAAAAGACCTTTAAGGCACCCACTAGACCACCAAAGAAAATTATAGATCCCAAAAAACCAATTTCTTGCTATAAGTGGGGACGAGTAGGTCATAAGGCTAACGAATGTGACTTAAAACAAAAGGTTAATGAATTATGCGGTCATGATCCAGACCTTCAACAAAAAATTTTAGCCTTATGTTCACTAGAAAGTTCCTCAGAACATAAGCTTAATGACCATAGTGAACATAATCTACTTCAAATAAAATCAGATAATGAGTCAACTTCTTGTTGTTCAAAAGAGTCAGCCCCATTTTGTCAAAAAGGATGCTGTAATAATATGTGTTCAATTTCAAAAGATTTATTCCCCCAAAAATTACTTTTTACTAATCAAAATTATTTTCCAATCTTATTTACTCATTTAATTATTTCAGATGCAGAAAACTCAACCATTTTCTAGTTCCAAAACCAAAAACTTATACCTCACACAAAAAAGAAGAATTCATACCCAAGGGATTCAAGATCTACTCAAGAAACTTTCTCCCACCACAAAAGACTTATTAAACAACCTCACTCAAACAGCCCAAACCCATAGTTTACCTACAATACATAAAACAATTTCAAAACTCTTCATACTTGAACTAATCATTCAAATATATCAGCTTCCAATCGATATGCAGAAAATCATCATTAACAAAGTAAAGCAAGAAAATTTCAGCATATGGTATATCAATATCCTAACATCAATAAAAATATCCCCCTCCAGCATTTGGCGAACATGAGGATGGTCTATATTACTATTTGCATATAACCAAATTGGAGGTTTTTTTCCTATCCACTAGATATCTTCAAAAGACTGATCCATATTATTAAACATGAAAATATGGCTTGATAAGGAAATTTTACGAAGTACCAGAACCTACCTCCGAATTTTTTCAAGAGTTCACAAAATTCCAACAATATATATTTTCGATAGTATGTTTTATTCAAAGAAAAGAATAAATATATGAAGAAATCATTTCCGCCAATATAGAAATGGTGAACGGCAAAATCAAACCAGCCCAATAATACTTCATATGTATTAATATAATAAAATGTGATCTTTACTGCAAGGATCCAGTCATCTTACATTCTACTCAAGCAAGAGCATATGGATTTTTCTACATCATCCGAAAAATTGAAGAATTAATCCGAAAAAACGACGAAGATCCAATTACTTTTATCCAGTGCGGAAATACAACAATTGTCCTCATGAGTCATACTTATCTCAACTCAGAGCTGGAAAATTTCTATCTCAATAAGGCAAAACACTCTTATTCAAACTATTAGAAAATTGCCCGCAGGATCTTCCTGGCAAAAGTTAGGGCATTAAAAATAAAAAGATCCCGCTAAGTGAATACTCTCTCCTTCCCAGAATATTTTTGACACTTATCAAGCCACGTAGTTTTAGATGATAAGTTGTTGTTTGGTTATCAATTGTTATTTTATTGAAAAGTAGATGTGAAGGAGTTACTAGTTAGTAAAAGTAGTATTAATTTATTTTAAGGAGAGATAATGTGGGCCATGGCTAGCGTTGGTAGGTAAAAAGAGTGGTATTATTTTATTTGGAGGAAAGAGAGTGTGGGCCAAAACTTAAGAGGTAGAATGATTTTTATACTAGTGGGTCATATCCCAAAATAGAAGTGTAAAGAGTATCATGGGACAAATAAAAAAAAGAAAGTGGAAAGAGTATTCGGGGACAGAGGAAGTATCACTTAGGCAAAAATAAGGGACATATTTTACTAATATTTTCAATGTAGGTATTCAAATGATGACTTATCAAATATCAGCTATACCACTTGAGTATCTGATGAAACCTAAGTTCATCACCCAAAGGCACAAAAAGACAACATTGCAATTACTACAAAAAAACAAATGAAGAAATAATGTCCAAACTATTATTTTCATCAATTACATCCACCGAGTATGTTCACAAATGCAGACTCATTTCACAAGAAGCCAAAATTTAATTCAAATATGGTTCTATGACTCAAGTTATCAGGCAAACGATAGTTCCAAGACTCAAGTTATCAGGCAAACTCAAAAGTAATTTAATTTCTCATTTCAAGCGGCAGCACTTATTAGGGATGGCAATGGGGCGGTTCAAGTAGGAGACCCACCCCATCCTTGCCCAAGTGGGGTGGGCATGGGTCTAGGTTTGGCGGAGATGGGGCGAGGATGGGGATTAAAATCCTACCCGCAATGGGTTGTGGAGTGGGTATGAATTTTATACTATCCCACCCCATCCCCGCCCTCCCCACATATATATGATTAAAATTCTATTTATATACTTATATTACTAATAATTTTATTTTGCAAAATATAAATATGTGGGTATGACGTAGGTACGAAGCGGGTGCGGATACCCATGCGGGTGGTGGAGATGGGGATGAAGTGGGTATGACTCGAGTATGAAGCGGGTGCGGGTACTCATGCGAGTGGTGGGCTGGGGATGGGTATAAATACGTACCTGGTGGGGAGGGGATAGGTCTGGAATTTTCCCTCGTAATGGATGGTGGGGCGGGGATGGGGATTGGAATTTTATGCGGGTGCGGTTGTGGAGGTACCATCATCCGCACCCGCCTCGCGCAATCGCCAGCCACTTATCGCAAATGTTTCACAAGAATCCAAAATTCATGTACTAGAAATAGCTATCTGTGTCCTCATAGCAAACTAAGTGCTTTCTTCAGAACAAAAAAATAGAGAGAAAATTAAGAATCAGATACAAAAGTCTCACGCTTAAATTTAGTTGTTACTTACTCCTTGTATAAGTACATTCAAGTTCATTCAAAGTAAGTTATTATTCATATCTGCGTTTCATTTTAATTGTTTTCAACATCTGTTCAAATTTTCAAAACTGATTTCATCCACTTACTAATTCAATAATAGAAAACTATGTTTTCAAAATCAAATATAAATTTCAACAATCTTATTTTCAAAAAGTTCTATAAATCCTTTGACGAGATTAATTACCTACCGGACAGTCCCCCTTTCGCTATATAATTAAACTGAAGTAATTTTGAAAAGATAGTTTTTTATTATTGAATTAGTAAGTGGATAATATCAGTTTTGAAAATTTGAATAGATGTTGAAAACAGTTAAAATGAAACGCAAATATGAATAATAACTTACTTTGATTGAACTTGAACTTATACAAGGATTGAGTAACAACTAATTTTGAACGTGAGACTTTTGTATCTGATTCTAAATTTGCTCTCTATTTTTCTATTCTGAAGAAAACACTTAGTGTGCTATGAGGATACAGGTAACTATTTATAGTACATGAATTTTGGATTGTTGTGAAAACATTTGCGATAAGTGCTGCCGCTTGAAATGGGAAAATGGATTGTTTTTAGGTTTGCCTTATAAATTGAATCTTGGAACTAGCTTTTGCCTCATAACTTGAGTCTTGGAACTATCTTAGAATGAAATTTTGGCTTCTTGTGAAATGGGTATGCAATTCTGAACATGTTCGGTGGATGTAATTGATGAAGATGTTAGTTTGGACATTTCTTCATTTGTTTTCTTTTTGTAGTAATTGCAATGTTGTCTTTTTGTGCCTTTGGATGATGAACTTAGTATTCATCAGATATTCAAGTGGTATACCTGATATTTGATGAGTCATTATTTGAATACCTGCGTTGAAAATGTTAGTAAAATATGTTCCTTATTTTTGCCTAAGTAATATTCAGTTAGCGGGATCTTTTTAATTTTAATGCCCTAACTTTTGCCAGGAAGATCATGGAGGCTTGTTTTATTTAAAAAGAGAAATTTTATTTATTTATTGTAAATACAAATCTTGAGCACAAGGTCCTCTAAATGGGTCGTCAGGTGAAGAATGGACTGATGAGCCGGATGAATCGACTAAATTTCAGATTAAAAGTTGAGTTTGCCTTTTGTGAAGTTTGATTTCCTTTTTGAGTAATTCAATTTCTGATTCTTGAATTTTTGGCTTTCTTGTTTCTTTTATTTTTGTGGAGTAGGAGGGTTAGGAATTTCTTTGATTGTTTTGATAAGTTGATTATCTGCAACCATTTGATCTTGGACAGTCTTCAATGAGCAAAATTTATTTCCTTTTAAATAAACAAAACATAAACTATCCTAATCAAATATAGTAGAATGTTCCCATGAATTTGTAACAAATAGAAAGTTCACGTAGCCTATTAGTGAAGTACATCAAAGTAACTAAAAAATGAAATCACAAAAAGACGAAATAAGAATCCATTTCTAATTTTAACACTATTAGTAGTACTTGTATGAGTATTTAGACTGTTCTAGACTTAATATCGACATATCCTACCCCCTCGGTGTTTTTTGGCTCGGATACCAGGATAATTTTCAAAACTGGACTATACCTAGGAAACGTATAGACACAATCTATCAAATCCTATTAAGCATCACGAGGAAACTACGAGCTTAAATCAAGAATATCAAAGCATTAAATTACTTAATAAGACAGCTATAGATAAATACATAAAAATATATAGATATATTCATTTTTGGTATGATTCAAATAGCCTTAAAACCTCTCTCTAGAGAAGGTCTTGATTGTCCAATATATATAGCTTTAAGAGATAATCGCTTAGTTGGCTATAAAGATTTCATTTTAGCTATGATTCAAACTAATATTTGTAATGGTCCAATCTACTTTGATTATTGTCCAAACTTTATAGCAGACTTAACCGATCCATGGATACTAGATACTTTATTTCTAGATGTCTTTCTTTCAAATAATTCAACAGTACAATTTAGGAAATATGATAAAAATTTCGCATTAATTTACCGTGTATATTTTAGACTTCTATCTTCTCAACTATGTCCAAAATATTTACTTTATCCCACTATAGATGAAACTCTATTATTAAAAGTTGAAACTAAAAGTGCAGCTACTTTTACTCCTAAAAAATTAAAATGGAATGAAATTACTATTCGTAAACAATTTTGAATTCATTATAATTCTCCTCCTACAAATAATAGGCTAGACCATCAACCTCTTATGAAAGTGCTCGACCATCATACGAAGAAGACTCATCTAATAATCCTCTAATGTCTACTTCTAAAAATTTACATTTTGAAAAATCTTCAAAATTCCGCTATAAAAACCCAATACTTGAACCAGTTGGAGAATCGTCTACTAATTCAAATTCACCTACTTCTTCAGCCATGAAACCACCTCCCTTTTCCTCTATTAATGTTATTAAAAAGGAATTTCAAATATACATAGAATATATTCATAATGACTTTTATTCAAAAGAAAATAATGATAAAATAGAGTGGTTCTTTGGATGTTTTGATCAAATCGCTAGAAATCATGTTAGACTAGAATGGATTTCTGATATGAAAAAAATTAGAAATTAACATTCCTTTTTTGACATAGTTCTCCACTTATACCATTAAAAATAATGTATTTTACCCTTTCAATAAAAATCAAATAAACATGACAAATAGTTTAATTCAAAGATGGACTTTAAAAGATGGAAGTATAATTAAATCTATTCATCCTCCCTTGACCGAAATTCAAGTTAATAATAATGAAGGATCTTTTGTTATGGCTCCTTTTAAAAGAGGTAGAGAAGATTACAACTCCTCCTCTGCTAGTTTAGGTGACATAAAAAAATCACCAAAATAATTATTCAAATCAACTTCTCACTACCATTTCAAAACAAATAGACTTGTTACATCAACTTCTCCTAATATTGATGACAATACATCAAAACTAGGAACATTATCTATAAATGAAAAGGAAACAAAATTTCCCTTTGACATAGCTGCTCCGCATATTAATACTTCAAGTATTCCTATATATCGTCAAATATCTCTTAATTAACCTGAAAAGACAACTCCTTTAATTTGTAAGATTGAAGAAAAATTATCTAACCTAAGTACTTTTAAATCAACTAATAATATTAACGTTTTAGATAAATACAATTCAAATAAAATAATTAATTCTGATGATGAAGAAAATGAAATTAATATAATAAATAATAGTTCTTGGAAAAATATCTCTAGTATTATTATACTAGGCCTACTCCACCAGATATTCAATATGAAGAACGACAGAAATTCAGAGACTCACAATATGATGGAACTGTAGTGTATGAATGGAATATTGATGCAAAATCAGAATATGAAATATTAAATCACTAGTGGAACCCCCCCCCCCCAATGCGGTCAAAACTGGCCTTTCAGATGCGATTTTGGTCCACATAAGGTGGGCTCGCGGCTAGTGTGTAACACATTCTGATGTGGTCCAAAATCGCATCAGAAAGGCATAATCTGATGCGGTTTTGGGGGAAAACCGCATTAGATTAGCTTAAAATCTTATGCGATTTTCCTCATAAACCGCATCAGATTGTGGTCTTGGCGCCAAGGTGTTGGACCTTTGGTGGGTACAATCTAATGCTGTTTTCTCCATAACCGCATTAGTTTTATCTAAACCTGCCTTAATTAGAAAACATCTCACGCACGCGTCGTATAAAGTAGTCAAAATAGTATTATTATATATAATATTGATAATGTACTACAATTGAAGTTATAAATAAGTGCTAAAATCAAAAATAAACATATGAAGTGAGTATAGCTAGTAACATAATCCTAACAAAAAAGCTCAAAGTCGCGACATCCTCCTCACATGCAAATGTCGGTAAGGTAGCGTGCTAGCAAATCCCGAACCTAGTTTTTCTCGGAGGTGGTGAAAGAATCCTCCCTTGGCTTGCCCTTAATGAACACCTTATAAAAATAATCATAACAAAACACACATAAGTAGTCAATAATGAGGCTAAGTGGGGAAGGTTAATGAAAGTTGAGCCAAGAAGTCAAAAATCGGCCTGAAATGGCCTTCACTTACCCAAATTGGGTTTTAAAGAACGAACAATGATTTAACTTGACTCTAATGGTTAAATATGTTGTTATTAGTACTATATATGTCCTAACATGTGACTAAATGCGAGAATTTAAGGAAAATGAGCATGAAAAGGAAAAATCGGCCTGAAATGACCTTCATTTACCCAAATTGGGTTTCAAAGCATGAGAAATGATTTTTCTTGACTCTAATGGTCATATATGTAGCTATTAGTAGTATATATGTCTTAACATGTGGCTAAATGTGAGATTTTAAGGAAAATGAACATGAAAGTCTAATATCGGCCCTAAATTACCTTCATTTACCCAAATTGGGTTTCAAAGCATGATAAATGGTTTTTCTTGACTCTAATGGTTATATATGTAGCTATTAGTACTATATATGTCTTAGCATGTGGCTAAATGTGAGAATTTAAGGAAAATGAACATGAAAGTCTAATATCGGCCCTAAATGCCCCCCAAATTGAGTTTCAAAGCATCAGAAATGGTTTTTCTTGACTCTAATGGTTATATATGTAGCTATTAGTACTATATATGTCTTAACATGTGGCTAAATGTGAGAATATAAGGAAAATGAACATGAAAGTCTAATATCGGCCCTAAATGACCTTTCATTTACCCAAATTGGGTTTCAAAGCATGAGAAATGGTGGTTCTTGACTCTAATGGTTATATATGTTGATATTAGTACTATATATGTCCTAACATGTGGCTAAATGTGGAAAAATATGTAAATTGAACATGAAAGGCCAAAATAGGTTCAAAAAGGCAAAAATGGGTTGTCATGTATAATACCTTGTCAATATCCCGGACTTCCTTGCAATTTGAGGCCATATCGAACATGAACCTCAACACATAGTAGGCACACTCGGTTCCCCCGAGTTGTTGAGCACACTAATTATAGAATTACATTAAAAAAAATCATGTAAGAATTACATGTTTGTTTTTTGTAAAATTAAAGAAAGAAGTAGAAAAATAATATGGATTACCTTCATTGCTTTCCACTGAGGAACTTTTCCTGTTCTCCCAACCTTCTTCAAGCAGCTGTAGTTATTTTAATTTCATGTGAGAAGTAGACAAAGGAAGAAATTAGTGAAACGTGTTGGAGCTAATAATAAACATACCTATTTATGCATGATTTGAGGAGTAAACATCGTGGTGGATGTTGAGCTGCAGAATTAAACTGATATAATGGGAACTAAAATCACAAAATTAAGTTACGAAGCAATCATGTGAGTACATACTTGTATTGTATAATAATTATTAAGTACTGATAAGGTTAAGAACTATACTCTTCAAAACAAGGGGTAAATATGAACTTATGTTGTGAACATTTAGTTGTTTGGAGACATAGCCTAATATACTCCTTAACCTGAGTTGGGTTTTGCAAACAGTTGTGAGCTCGAACGAAATCTAGACATAACCACCCAAACTGACCGCGTCCACAAGGAGACTCTTGGAGTGATCTTCAATTCAAAGCACAATCATATACATAACATAGATATATTATTAGATATTGCAAAGAAAGTTCATACATTTCATAAGTACCGATGTTAAACATCATGAATGCTTGAATTAACGAAACATTCAACATATCTCCGCAAAGGAACTCTTTCACATCATCCTTGGACACCCATGTCGATGCTTCCTCATGGTAGTTGAATTTCGTGGTACCAAGTTATCCTCCAAAGGTGTATCATCCAGCATATCACGCATATTGCATGTAGCCACGAGCATGCCTTAATGAGACCTTGAAGCGTTGATGACTCGATCAAAGTAGGTTTAGGAGGGTTTTGTTAGGGACTTGAACCTTTGGAGACTTGTGTTCCTTCCCCCCGAAATCGTCTTCTTTGGCTTGCTTGAATCCTCCTTTTCCTTCGCCTTTTGTAGAGGAGGTGAGTCCGCCTTGCTTTCGTTGGGCTTCTTTATTCTCTCCAAAATCTATTGATTGAAACCGAAAAACATTCAACTTACTTAGTTAATACTTAATAGATATGAATTAAATATATCAATATGATTGAATACTTTAGTTGCTTCATTTTACCTCGTCTAAAAACCTCACCCATGCCGATGGCCATAGCACATAACCACCACGAGCGTCGGTCAAGACATTTGTATCCGTCGACGGGTTAGGCAATGGGAGAGCAAAGTCTTCGTAACCATGCAGGAGTGATCGGGACTACACTAACCGCCAAGTGATCATTGTCCACAAAGTGATGATGGACTGTTAGTCGTTCACTTCGTGGTTGTGCATTTCCTTCAGCCACCACAATCAAACCCTCGTCTTTTACATCTAGTAAAAGCTGGCAAGGCGTTTTTTCCTTCAAAAGTATATGAATTGAGGTTAGTTTATATAATGACTTTGTTTTTGAAGTTATAAGAAGGCTAGTAGTTACCTCTAACTCAAGTATAGATGGTGTTGATTTTTGTGTGTTAGGATGGCTAACTTTGTCCTCCAAAGGACGATCCAGTTTAGGTTGACGTATCGCCGGTAAACCATACTCTGTAAGGACCGCATTGAAACATGCCGTGAGTTTCTCCGTCACCTGGTCTGTAATTTCCTCCGTAAGCTTCTCCCGAAGAGCTTGTGCCATGGCTTCGAATTCCATATCATGTGACGCGGAAGCATTAGAGCGTGACCTTGTGATTGTGGAAGATTCTTTATTGTAGGCTTTTGTCTTGCTTAGCCGAATCCCACCAAAACCCCTCAAACGTCCATTGTGGTCCTTTCCTAAAGTCTCGTAAATAGCATCTTTGTTGGCTTCCGGAGTGAACTCGCCGCTAATCTCTTTTTGCTTGAGCCCCATCTACATAGATTATGTGAAAAACAATTGTTAGTTTTAAATGAGACCGAATGAATGAGAGTCAGTGTGCAAGAGGAGGGGGGGATTGTGCAAGTCAAATGAGAGGTGTGGGGCATCAAGGAGGGAGGGAAGGGCGGGTACGGGAGGGCTTCAGGGGTGGGGGGCAGTGTGCAGGGGGTGGGGACAGGTCTGAGGGGTGGGGGGAGTGCAGGGGTGGGGCAGTGTTTGTAGGGGTGGGGGGTAGGCAGGGGGTGCGGGCAGTGCGCAGTGGGTGGGGGTAGGTCGGCGTGGGTGGGGGCAGGTCGGCAGGGGTGGGGGAGGGCAGGGGGTGGCAGGGGGTGGAGGGCAGCAGGGGTGGGGGGAGGGGTTGGGAGGGCAGCAGGGTGAGAGAGCTGCAGGGGTGGGGGAGGGGGGTCTAAGGTTGGGAGGGGTGGGGCTGTAACACCCCTAAATTACTCACTTTTAAATAAATAATTTAATAAATAATATTTGAGTAATTTAGGAGTATTACCGCCACGTGACTAACACGCTTTCGGCAACCAACTACTAACTAACCAAAATAACTTGCAGCGGAAGACTTTAACCAAAAATAGTAATACTTCTTTATTAATAAAAGTAAATATTGTCTCAATACTCAAAATAAATGAAACACTCTAATCTAGGTGAAGATCCCTTCCTAGTATGCTCCCATGCACATCCAAAATTCACCTGCAAATCTGCTTACCAAAAAGGTAAACAGGGCAAAGCCAAATAGGAAAAAGAAAATACGCGTCAGTATAAAACTGAGTACGAAATGTACTAGATAAGTAACACATTTGTTAGTTCGTAAAATTTTTCATTTCGAAAACTCCATCACACAATAATTCAAGAATAACTCTTTAAAAATAAACTTTTTCAAAAACTTAATAATAATTCAAGAATAACATTTTAAGAACAAACTCTTTCCAAACACTTGAATAATAATTCAAGAACAACCTTTTAAGAACAAACTCTTTCCAAACACTTGAATAGTAATTCAAGAATAACCTTTTTAAGAATAAACTCTTTCCAAACAACTTGGATTAAAAATAATCCTGAAACAATTCCTCTTCTTATCTCCCCTTCTATTTTGCTAAGTGTGCACACCCCCCAAGCTAGTCATCCCATCACGGAGCTATATCAAGGGGTACTATAATTGCCAACAAGTGGACTTTGAATCTCTTGATATTAATCAAGCGGAAATAATAATAATATGACTTGTAAGTCATGAATAAACCTCCTTTCCTCATAAACAATTTTTTTGAACATTCAAAGTTCATAAAAACCAATCAACCTTTCCTTGTAAAAATAATTTAATTTTTCCGAAAAGAATACAAAACTTCTATAATAAAATGATTGATAAAATCATTCTTCTTTTCACTTTCAAGAGTGAATAATAAAATATTTTAACCATTTCAAATAAATTTCTAAACCAATCCAACCATTAGATCAATAAACAACTTTACCACATAAAACCATTTTCAAAAGATCTAGCTACATAACGTACCTTGATCTTGCACAAAAAGTATACTAGTATCTTCACTTATTCTTATACTTGAGCTTTCTCATAACCAACCAATAAGCAATTTACCACATGAACTTAATCATGAATTTAAACATGAATGACCTATCATGAGCATAATATTTTTGAGTAAGAAATGAAAATATTTTTCTTAAACCAAAGAAAATTAAACTTGAATAAGAAATATAAAACTAGAATAGATAGGAAGATAAAGAAGAACTTTGAAGTAAGAGAATATGAATTCTTCAAAGTTGTTGTGTGGAAAAGATGGCTTAAGGTATGGGGTATTTATAGGAGTAGAATAGGTAGTACTTAATTTCAAAAATTAAATAGTTTGTAACCTTCACCATAAATTAGGGATTAAACCAAGATTTGTAACATCCATCATAAATTTGGAAGTTATAGGAAACAAAACTCCCTCCATTCACCATAAATCCCGTAGGAATATATGGCCCTAAAAAAAATTTTTTTTTTTTTTTTTTTTTTGGTTTCTGAATTTTTTGACTAGGATTTAATACCAAAAGCTTAATAAATTCAATTTTGGCGCCATATTACCGCCAAAATAATTAAAAATCATTGAAAATACTAAAATACCCTTTGCTTAAAATATTTATTTTAGAAATAATATAAATAATATTTATTATTTAAATAAATACTAAAAATATGGGGTATTACAGTCTACCCCCCTTAAAAGAATTTTCGACCTCGAAACTTAAGACAAAAAGTCATAAACACTTTCCAAAAACGGATTAAATTCAAAATTGTAGTTTTGACTCAAATGCTCATGTCTAAAATGCATATACTGACTCAAATTATGCTAAAATGCATAACTATAAGTAGCGCGAAACTCTATCGCATTCTACCCCCCTTAAAAGGAGTTACGACCCCGTAACTCGACTAACCTCGAAAAACAACGCCGGATATTTCTTGCGCATATCGCATTAACTTCCCATGTTGCTTCCTCAATATGATGGTTTAACCATAATACTTTGACTAATCTTACATCCTAAGTATGAGTACTTCTAACTTTACTATCAAGGATTCTTACATGTTTTTCTCGTAAGTCAAACTATCATCTAATTCAATGGCCTCAGGTTGCAGCACATGAGACACATTGAAATATACTTCCTTAACTGAGATATATGGAAAATATCATGGACTCGACTTAAATCATTTGGCAAATCCAACTTATATGCCACTTTTTCGAACTTCTTTAACACCTCATATGGCCCGATATACTTTGGACTTAACTTTCGCTTCTTCCCAAATCGCATCACCCCTTTCATTGGAGATATTTTCAACAATACCTTTTCCCCAACCTGAAACTCTTCATCCGTTCGCTTCAAATCAGCATAACTCTTAAAACCTTGATCTTTTCTTGAATCACTTTCACCTCTTTGCCATCTCTTTGAGGAATACGGCTCCAAGCACCACAGTTTCACTAATATCATTCCAGCAGACTAGACGTCTACACTTCCGACCATATAAAGCCTCAAACAAGCCATACCAATATACTTGCATGATGACTGTTTGTATAGGAAAATTCTATTAAATCCAAGAAATCCTCCCACGAACCCTGATACTCCATAACACAAGATCGCAACATATTTTTTTAAGTCTGATTGTTGACTTCCGTTTGTCCATCTGTAGCCAGATGAAAAGCTTTACTCAATAATAAATTAGTTCCCAAAGCCTTCTACAAACTCTCCAAATTTGATAAGAACCGTGAATCACGATCAAAAACAATGTCCTTAGGCACACCATGATACTTCACCACCCATTTCACATATGCTTTAGCCAATTGATCCATTGACCAAGTATTCTTCATAGGAATGAAAGTTACTGATTAGCTAAACGATCTACCACTACCAAAATTGTATCATTTTCAGCCATAATTCTTGGTAATGCAGACACAAAATCCATTGATATAGAATTCCCGGCCCATTTCCATCTCAAGATATCCAGGGGCTGAACCTTCCTCTGCGATCTCTGTGCTCAAACTTGACCTTTTAGCATGTGAGACACTTAGCCATGAACTCTGCTACCTCTCGCTTCATGTTTGGCCACCAAAACATTTGCTTCATGTCCTTATACAACTTATCACCACCTGGGTGTACTGAATAAGGTGAGCTATGAACTTCTTCCATTAATTTCCGCTTCAACTCATCTCTATTATTTGGTATACACCACCTTCCTTTGAACCGAATACTTCCATCATCGGCTATCTAAAAATTCGATACCTGACTATCCTGGATCTTCTCTCGAATCTTTTCTAACTTTTCATCCTTTGATTGACCTCCCTAATCTCATCATAGATTGAGGGTTGAATCGACAAAGAACCCAATAATACTCTTCAATACCTTCTTCTTCTATTACTTCCAATGGCATTTTCTAGAAACTCGACACATAACTGACTTGGCAACACTATTGCATTAACTTAATGCGTCAGCAACAACATTAGCTTTCCCTTCATGATACTGGATCTCTAGATCATATACTTGATCAACTCCAACCACCTCCTCTGCCTCATGTTCAACTCCTTCTAAGTGAGAATATACTTTAAGCTCTTATGATCCGTATACAACTTACACGTTGCCCCATACAAGTAGTTCGCTATAACTTCAAAGCAAACACTATTACAACTATTCAAGATCATAGGTTGGATAATTCACCTAATATGGTTTTAACTGCCTAAAAGCATAAGCAATGACCTTCCGGTTCTGCATCAATACACACCCAACAAAATTTCGAAGCATCACTATAAACATCATCTGCTGACTTTCATCAGGTAGAGCCAAAACAGGTGTTGTAGTCAACCTATTCCTTCAACACCAAAAAAAAACTTCCTCACACTCTGGATTCCTAACAAACTTACATTCTTCCTTCATCAGGCTAGTCATTGGTCTCGAGATATTCGAGAAATCCTTTACAAATCTTCGATAGTAACCAGCTAACCCAAGGAAACTCTTTATATCACACACTATCTTTGGTATTGGCCACTCGCGCACCGCTTGAATCTTAGCAGGATCCACTGAAACTCCATCCTTTAAGATAACATGTCCTAAAAATGCAACCTTATCCAACCAAAAACTCACACTTAGAGACTTGGCGTACAACTTATGCTCTCTTAGGGTGGACAAAACTTCCCTCAAATGCAGTTCATGACTGCTCCTAACCTTTGAATATATCAAAATATCATCTATAAACACAACCACATATTTATTCAAGCATGGCCTGAAAATCCTATGCATCAAATCCATGAACGTTGCAGGTGCGTTATTCAGACCAAATGGCATCATGTGAACTCATAGTGACCATGACGCGTCCTAAAGCAGTCTTAGAAATATCACCCTCAGCAATCCTCAATTGGTGAAACCTAACCTCAAATCTATCTTCGAGAAAATCCCCACTCCTTTCAACCGATCAAATAAATCATCTATTCTCGGAAGTGGATACTTATTCTTGATCGTCACATTGTTCAACTCCCGATAATCAATGCACAACCTCAAACTACCATCCTTCTTTTTCACAAACAATACAGGTGCATCCCAAGGAGACGAACTAGGTCTTATATACCCTTTTTCCAATAACTCCTCCAACTGAACTTTTAACTTTTTCAACTTAGCTGAAGCCATTCTATAGGAGCCTTTGAAATAGGTCCGGTTCCTGACATCAAGTCTACGATGAACTCAAGATCCCTAACCGGTGGCACACTCGGTATCTCTTCAGGAAACACATCAGGAAACTCAGATACGACCGGGATCTCCCTATGCTCATCTTCCTTTTCAATCCTCTGACACTAGTAGAATAAATGCTATTTGCTGCGGTTAAAAAGTGCCCTATTGCTGCGGTATTGGGCGCGCAGCAATTAAGGGCGCAGCAATAGGTCATGATTATATTGCTGCGGTTTTAAACCGCAGCAATATCTACAAATATTGCTGCGGTTTTTAAGTCAAACCGCAGCAATATTATTATGCATTATCTAATTAACACGGAATATTGCTGCGGTTTTGGGCTTGAAACCGCAGCAATATGCTATAATTAACAATAAAAAATAGGAATATTGCTGCGGTTCCTATTGAAAACCGCAGCAATATGTACTGCTACAGACAAAAAAAAATTTTTTTTTTTTTTTTGCATATTGTCATCAAATTTGATAAATAAAAATGCTGAAAAACATAAAAACAACAAATTCAAAGTAATGATAAACAAAATTTTCTCAAATAATTAAGATACCAATTTTAACTAAAGCAATACAACTTATACATAAACAAAAACTGACTTCAAACATTTACATTGTTCTTTACAAATCTGATAAATAACCCTTTTCATTTGTTTTTGGTCGTCTCTGTCTATGTCATATTGCTCAAATAAGTTGTATTTTTCGCAGTCTTTTCTTTCACCTGAAGACATACAAAGAGAATTACAGGTGAAAAAAAAAATAAACAAAAAAAACAGAACTGGATGTATATATTCAAGTATTGCTATCAACTCCTGAGATACGTTTAAAGTGGGTCCAGGTTTCCCAACATACTTCAATTGGGAATTGTCGACGGAGAACAACCGGCGACGGCGAACACGGACGACGGAGAACAACCGGCAACAGCGAACACGGGCGACGGAGGACAACCGGCAACGGCGAACACGGGCGACGGAGAACAACCGGCGACGGCGAGTAGAACTGGAACTGAAGCTTGTGACGGCGACGGCGACGGCAAAAGGGCGAGACCACGAGGGGAAATCTGAAAAAATCAAAAAAATGAAAAAAAAACCGATCTGAAATAATAAAAAAGGGAAAAAAAAACAGATCTGAAATATAAAAAAAACGAAAAAATACACAAATCTGAAAAAATCGAAATGAAAAAAAACAAGAAAAGATAAAAAAACGCAAGGAGTCTTCGATCTGAAAACGAGGAAACTTTCGAGTCTTCATGAAATTTTCGAGCCTTCATGAAATCTTCGAGCCTGATAATGACAGAACGGCCGACGAAGAGGAGAGAGGAGAGATCGTGTGAGGGAGCAACGATGGAGACAAAGAGGAGAGATTGCGCGTCAAGGAGCAACGACTGAACGACTGAGGACTGAGGACTGAGGAGAGAGATGAGAGAGATGAGAGAGGCGCATGAGTTGGAGAGAGAGATCAGAGAGGCGCATGAGTTGGAGAGAGAGGCGCATGAGTTGGAGAAAAGGTTTAGGGTTTGGATTTTATCAGTGGGGAGGCGCGAGAATGAGAGCGTTTCTTAAGTGTTTGCTTTATATTGCTGCGGTCCACGTGGAAACCGCAGCAATATTAGCTCGCCTGGCCCGCATTTTGTTAAAAATTAATCTGTTGGACAATATTTGCTGCGGTTTTGGGTGGGAACCGCAGCAATATTGTCAATTTCTATTTTTTCTTTTTTTTTGCGTGTTATATTGCTGCGTATAGGTATCACCGCAGCAATATCACCGCAGCAAATAGCATTTATTCTACTAGTGTGAATTCCACATAAGAATAACGAACACCCCTTCTTCACTTAAGATTGAATTCTCATCGCAGATACTATCTTCACTCCATTCTCCTTCCCAAGCTTCTTATAAGTCACCCTTTATTTCTTAGGGCCGACTAAGGACACCTTCTGGGCCTCACAATCAATTGAGCCTTGAATCTTCCCAACCAATCCATCCCCAAAACTACATCGAGGTCTGACAAGGCAAACTCAACTAAGTCGGATGAAAAGTTCACCCAAACTATCACTAAAGGTACTTGACTATGCAAACTAGTACAATTAAACATCTCCCTGATGGCAATGACAATTCTAATGAAATAGACACTGGACTGCTTAACTGGAGCTTTTCTACTAAAGTGCTAGAAATAAATGAATGAGATGCTCTGAATCAAATAATAACTTTGACAGACAGGAATTAATGAAAAGGTTCCAACTACTACCTCAGAAACATTCTGAGCCTCACGGCGGTTCATGACAAAAACTCTTCCTTTAGACTATTCCTCATCTCTGGTTTAACACCAGCATTGAAGAAGCTAACTTTGTTGATCATTCTAGGGCCTTACTACTCGGGTCAGGTTTGATGCAGGTTCTCCACCAGCTTTTCTAAAGCACTCATACTCACGGTGCCCTAATTTCCGACAATAATGGCATGTCACCAAGTTGCCTTGATAATCCTTTCTAGTGTATTTCTTATTACACCTTTTGCAGAAAAAAAAGTTTCTCAGCTTTCTTCCCATTACCTTGTTCCCATTAGGCTTCCGACTAGATACCTATTGTTTTCTCAGTTTGGTTAAATCCACCATTAGGCTTAGGCTTCTTATCTCCACTTTGTTGGTTCCCATTGTTGTTATATTCCTCTTTTCTCCAAGAAGTCCTTCAAGCTCTCTTCTTTAATCCCATAAAGTGAGCAGCTCTACCATAAATTTCATCAAGAGTCTCAAAAGTTACTCCTCCCAACTTACTTTGGAGGTGTTAAGGTCAAACCTTTGGGCCTTCAAAGTCTCAGATGGTACTATCTCAGCGCAACCTCATTAACTCCAAAATTTGCTATAATACCAGACATAGTCCCATCCTCAATTGGTGAACTCCATAGCCTTTTGCTTCCTTAAGTACGCAGGATAAAACTTAGTCCTCAGGCTTCTTTAAACTCTTCCATGAAGTTCGGATCCTCTAAAAGATCATTTTCCTTTGTTTCCACAATAGGTCTGCCTCATCTCTCAAATAATAAACAACATTATTAACTCTAAGGTTTTCAGGGCACACTATGACATCAAAAAGCTTATCAAATTCTCAGATCTAGTTTTCTAAACTAGATGGGTCCTCTTTCCCATGGTAAGTCGGAGGTTTGACAGCTGCTACCCTCTTAAAGAACCTCACCAAAACTATTGTCTCACTCGCTTGTTGCTTGATTAGCTATCACTTGAGTGATGTTTTCAGTTATCTTTGCTAGCCTTCTAACCATAGAACTTATACTCTTCTCCTTCTTTCTGCCATTCTACTAGATATAAGGGTGTTTGAGGATAAATTCAACTAACATTCATAGAATAGTTGTGTAACTACCAAAAAATTAATAAATAACTGCCGGTATAACTAGTTCAAAACATAGCAATCACATATTTCATATATCACGGCCAAATATGAAGCCTTATTTATAACAACTACTAGAATATTTGAGCATATCAAAATATTCTTAAGACAACTAGAACGTTTCATGACCAAAACAAAACTATATATGTCTACGATCTGAAAACTTTAAACTCTGGTACGTTCTGTCTAAATAACATTCTCCAACTCATCAATGGCCATATAATCAGACTGGCCTGAGTATTTTCGAAAGGTAAAAAAAATACACATAGTACTACTATTTGCTCGCCAATGCAGCATGACTTCTTGCTTATCCCATACATAGGGAATAACATAAACTTTTTCCTTAACTTCCAACAACGATCATATAAAAGCAAAAAGAATTGAAATATTACAAGTACATCATCATAAAAGTAATACTAATATATGATAACTAAATAAAATACGGTTTAAGATTTGTACTAGATGCACCACTATGGCTTAAAATATTTATTTCAAAAATTTTAAAGTGTACTTGATTTCAAGATATAGAATAGCCAAGGTGATTATAGCTCCCAGGTAAGGAAGTTACCCACAGCGTCGGGGAGAGCCTTCCTAATCCTAGACAGAGCTTGTCACCCCAACATATCTACACCCTTCATCTTTCCAAATAAAAAATAATATAAATATATATATATACCTTTTTGTGGTACTAGCAAGATGCATCTATACAAATCGTCAAAAAGAAAACAATTAAGCTTAACAAAAACAATTTAGAATGCAAATGCGAAACTCTTATCTACCCATCTATGTCTACCCATCAATTTTAATATTCAACTTTTATTTTTCAAACGCTAAAAACTGATACCACTTTGTAACACCCCCAAATTACTCACTTTTAAATAAATAATTTAATAAATAATATTTGAGTAATTTAGGAGTATTACCGCCACGTGACTAACACGCTTTCGGCAACCAACTACTAACTAACCAAAATAACTTGCAGCGGAAGACTTTAACCAAAAATAATAATACTTCTTTATTAATAAAAGTAAATATTGTCTCAATACTCAAAATAAATGAAACACTCTAATCTAGGTGAAGATCCCCTTCCTAGTATGCTCCCATGCACATCCAAAATTCACCTGCAAATCTGCTTACCAAAAAGGTAAACAGGGCAAAGCCAAATAGGAAAAAGAAATACGCGTCAGTATAAAACTGAGTACGAAATGTACTAGATAAGTAACACATTTGTTAGTTCGTAACAATTTTTCATTTCGAAAACTCCATCACCAATAATTCAAGAATAACTCTTTAAGAATAAACTTTTTCAAACACTTAATAATAATTCAAGAATAACATTTTAAGAACAAACTCTTCCAAACACTTGAATAATAATTCAAGAACAACCTTTTAAGAACAAACTCTTTCCAAACACTTGAATAGTAATTCAAGAATAACCTTTTAAGAATAAACTCTTTCCAAACAACTTGGATTAAAAATAATCCTAAAACAATTCCTCTTCTTATCTCCCCTTCTATTTTGCTAAGTGTGCACACCCCCCAAGCTAGTCATCCCATCACGGAGCTATATCAAGGGGTAACTATAATTGCCAACAAGTGGACTTTGAATCTCTTGATATTAATCAAGCGGAAATAATAATATGACTTGTAAGTCATGAATAAACCTCCTTTCCTCATAAACAATTTTTGAACATTCAAAGTTCATAAAAACCAATCAACCTTTCCTTGTAAAAATAATTTAATTTTCCAAAAGATAACAAAACTTCTATATAAAATGATTGATAAAATCATTCCTTCTTTTCACTTTCAAGAGTGAATAATAAAATATTTAACCATTTTAAAAAATTTCTAAACCAATCCAACCAATTAAATCAATAAACAACTTTACACATAAAACCATTTTAAAAGATCTAGCTACATAACGTACCTTGATCTTGCACAAAAAGTATACTAGTATCTTCACTTATTCTTATACTTGAGCTTTCTCATAACCAACCAATAAGCAATTTACCACATGAACTTAATCATGAATTTAAACATGAATGACCTATCATGAGCATAATATTTTTGAGTAAGAAATATGAAAATATTTTTCTTAAACCAAAGAAAATTGAAACTTGAATAAGAAATATAAAACTAGAATAGATAGGAAGAGAAAGAAGAACTTTGAAGTAAGAATATGAATTCTTCAAAGTTTTTGTGTGGAAAAGATGGCTTAAGGTATGGGGTATTTATAGGAGTAGAATAGGTAGTACTTAATTTCAAAAATTAAATAGTTTGTAACCTTCACCATAAATTAGGAGATTAAACCAAGATTTGTACCTCCATCATAAATTTGGAAGTTATAGGAAAACAAAACTCCCTCCAATCACCATAAATCCCGTAGAATATATGGCCCAAAAAAAAATTTTTTTTTTTTTTTGGTTTTCTAAATTTTTTTGACTAGGATTTAATACCAAAACCTTAACAAATCCAATTTTGGCGCCATATTCCCGCCAAAATAATTAAAAATCATTGAAAATACTAAAATACCCTTTGCTTAAAATATTTATTTTAGAAAATAATTATAAAATAAATACTAAAAATATGGGGTATTACAGGGGCAGCAAGCTAGGGGAGGAGGGAAAAAACAACCCGAGGGAGCAAAAACAAATCGGGGGAGCATGTGAATACCGGGGGAGCAAATTATGTAGGGGGGTTGAAAACAAAACCGGGGGAGCCAAAAAAAACAGGGGGAGCAATGAAAAAGGAGTGAAGGTACTTACAACGACATTGGCTATCTTCAAGGTCCCCGGATGTTAAATGGTCATCTTATTGTCCTTATCACTCGTATGCATAAAGCACCACCAATCAACGACACAGTCAACTTTGATAGATGTGGCGTTGGAGGTAGAATCCGTCGTCGTAGAAGGGTAAAATTTATCTTCAATCCACGTGTGTCTCACCCTCGCATAGGTGTAGGAACCCATATGATGGTAGTGGTTCCTTTGTCTTGCACTATGTGCATGTTTCTCACGCTTAGCCTATAAGATAACATAGTTAGTTTTAAAACACATGTAATTGTACTTAAGTAAATATGCAAATTCTAATATAGCTTAAAGCACAATATACTTACCACCATCTCTGGCGTAGTATTTTGGGCAACAAATGCCTCCCAATCTTCTTGTTTTATATGTGTCCAAATCTCAAAAGGCATGCTATCTGGTGTCGTGAATCTTCATCTCCAATTTTCCTCTTCTTTACATTCCTCTTTCTCCGTTTCGAGATCCATCCACTAACTAGCTTGCTTTTGAAAGCTCTAAATCTTTCGGCCACCACGGATAGGAACAACGCCTTTTTAGCTTCATTAGGAGTAATATAGAACAAATTCTATAGAAACAAGAAATAAACTAGAAGTTAATTTCCTTATACATATACATCAATGAAAACATGTGGCTAAATACAAAAAACTTAGAGCATAGAACGTAGAAAAGCAAAAAGCGGCCTGATTTGACTTTCTTTATGCAAAATAGGTTTCTAAGCATGTGAAATGAGTTTTGTTGACTCTAATGGTTATATATGTTGTATTTATAGTTACATATGTCTTAACATGTGGCTAAATACATTAAAAAAAAGTATCCGGAACATGAAAAGCAAAAATCGACCCGAAATGGCCTTTACTTACCCAAAATGGGTTTCATGTTCCCAAAATGGGTTTCTAAGTATATGAATGCTTTTAGCTGCGTACAGTGGTTGTATATGTTGTTATTAGAGCTAAATATGTCCTAACATGTTGCTAAATGCGTGAAACTTAGAACATGGAACATTAAAAGCAAAAAGCGGCCCGATTTGGCTTTCATTTACGCAAAATGGGTTTCTAAGCATGTGAAGTGAGTTTTCTTGACTCTAATGGTTATATATGCTGTATTTATAGTTACATATGTCTTAACATGTGCTAAATACAAAAAAAAAGTACATGGAACATGAAAAGCCAAAATCGGCCGAAATGACCTTTACTTACCCAAAATGGGTTTCATGTTCCCAAAATGAGTTCCTAAGTATATGAATGTTTTTAGTTGCCTACAATGGTTCTATATGTTGTTATTAGAGCTAATTATGTCCTAACATGTTATTAAATACGCGAAACTAAGTACATGGAACATGTTTTGCTAAATCATCACCAAAATGTTAACTTACACAAGTGTCTTCCCATAATGATTTCTTCATTGCCTCCGGCACATCTTTCCACTTCACCAAAATGTTTAGTTTTCGCATACAAAACCCAATATGCTACTCATACTTTACACGCCACTGACCACAAGGTTGACCCAAATCATCATACTCGAGGATCATTTTGGTCTTAACATTCAAACCCTTATTCGCACCCCTCCTTTTCCGCTTCTTTGTTGCAACACTCCTTGGAGTATGGTTGAACTTGTAATTCTTTCCCGGCTTTTTTGGGTGGCACACTGAGCGATGAGACAGTTGGATAATCTTCCCGAGCATTGTTGTCAATGGGGGGAGCATTATCGCCTTGCTTCTCAAGGAGTTGAACCTTGCACATTTCCTCATCTTCCAAGCGCTTCTCCTCATCATGCGCTTTATCTTCTGGTTCACCTTATCCGCATCATACTCGTCATCATCCAATGACTTATCATATTCATCGTCATTTTCTTCCTCCACAATCACATCATCTAGGACCATGTTTGAGAATCCTGAAATATTTACAAAAAGATATTAGAAATGTTCAAGATCAAACAAAAACAAGAAAGAAATTATAAACTTGAAAGATAAAACAAGAACATGAAAGAAATTAGAAACGCGCATACCTAAAAAAAAAGAATGAACTTAGAGAACTAGCCATGCACAATCCCCCCCCCCCCCCCACTCCCTTCACTGTCACTTCCTCCCCCACACTTCCACTCCCTCCCTGCCACTGCCTACTGCACCCCCTCCCTGGCACTCCCTACTGGGCCACACTCCCCCTCACTCACCCACTGCCTCACTGCCACAGTTGTCCCCTCCCCTCACTACCCCACTGCACACACTACCCTGCCGCAGTCCCACTGCCACACTGCCACTGACACAATGCACACACTCCCACTGCACAATCCTCCCCTCCCTTCACTTCCACACTGTCACACTGCACACACTCCCACTGCACAATCCTCCCCTCCCCCCACTGCCCCTCTGCCACCGTCATACACCCCCAGTGCCACAGTCCCATACCCCCCTCACATTCACTCCTAGTGCATACACTCACTCCCCCTCTACACAGTCCCACACCCCCACTGCCCCTACACTGTCACAGTCCCACACCCCCCTCACATTTACTCCCACTACACACACTCACTCCCCCTGCACATTCCCACACCCCCACTGCCCCTACATGTCACAGTCCCACACCCCCTCACATTTACTCCCACTACACACACTCACTCCCCCTGCACATTCCCACACCCCCACTGGCCCACTGCCCCACTGCCTCCCTGCCCCCTGCACACACTCACTCCCACTCACTCACTCCCACACCCTCACTCACCCACCTCACCCACCACTCCACTGCACTCACTCCCACTGCCCTGCACAGTCCCCCCCCCCCATGCACGGTTCCCCCACCCCTTGCACAGTCCCCCCCACCCCATGCATAGTCGCACCCCCCACCCCCAAAAAAATCTTTATTTAGGCCATAAACGACTTTCACCTACCCAAAATGGTTTCTTCCATCATGTAACCCAACTTTACGTATAATGGTGATAAGATACTAATAAAAACTAAACATGACATTACATGAAACTAAAAGCGATAAATTAAAGAATTTGATCTTGAAAAGCCGAAATCGGCCCAAAATGACATCCACTTACCCAAAGTGGGTTTCAATACATGTGAAGCTAGTTTAGTTGATTGCAATACATATATAGATACTAATAAGTACTAAACACGATATTACATGCGGCTAAAAGCGATAAATTAAAGAATTTGATCTTGATAAGCCGAAATCGGCCCAAAATGACATTCACTTACCCAAAGTGGGTTTCAATACATGTGAAGCTAGTTAAGTTGATTGCAATACATATATAAATACTCATAAAAACTAAACATGACATTACATGCGGCTATAAGCGATAAATTAAAGAATTTGATCTTGAAAAGCCGAAATCATCCCAAAATGACACTCACTTACCCAAAGTGGGTTTCAATACATGTGAAGCTAGTTTAGTTGATTGCAATACATATATAGATACTAACAAGAACTAAACATGACATTACATGAAACTAAAAGTGAGAAATTAAGTGAAGTGACCTTGAAAAGCCAAAATCCGGAATTTGAATTGAGAAGTCGAGCCTTTTGCCACCTTCCTATAAAGTTTCAACCATTATCCCTTCCCCATGATCTGCACGCATGTAATTTGTCACTAACTCCACATCAGTGACATCGGAGTAGGGAATGGTGAAAGGCGGGTGTCTTCAAAATCATAATACTCCTCCTCATCCTCAACATCACCAACTCCAAGTACACTTTTTTTTCCCAGGACAACAATTGACCACTTATTATCAGAAGGGTCAGTTACATAGAATACTTACTTAAGTTGTAAGCACAAATGGCTCTTCACTTTCACGCAACCGACCTAGGTCTACAAGAGTAAATCCACAAGGGTCATCTCTTCTAATGTAGCGCCGATTATAATCAACCCACTTGCATCGGAATAAGCAGACCGTGAAACCAGAGTAGTCAAGCTCCCAAATATCTTGAACCCGCCTATAGTATATCAATGTAGCATCGATAGGAGACTTGTCTTTGGCACTTGCATACTGTGTAGATGATACCTCTACTGAAACGTCACTATTCTGCAAAGATCTCGATTTTTCATCGTGACGATCTGTCCAAAACGTATATCCACTAACATCATAACCCTCATAGGATTGCACGGCTTCTCGAGGACCAAATGCTAGCCACTTAAGAGTTTCTAAAACAGTGGAATCTACTTTACACTTTAACCGGTTATGAAACCAATCAATGAACGTCTTATTATGCAACTGCATCAATGCTCTAGCCCCTTTTCCTGGATTCTACTCACGCAACTCCTCCATATGTTCATCCAAGTAGGGATCGACATGTACCATATGCTGCAATACAAATAAGTGTGCTTGTATTCGCATTTCAATAGGAGGTACAATCATTTTGGAGCCAAGTGTACCTTTACCCTCGAGTCTGCCCTCGCGTCGAGATGTAGGAAGTCCAATAGGATTAAACATTACTTAAGAACTCGGCCACAAAATTACCGACCTCTTCAATCATAATCCCCTAAATAATACTTCCTTCTAGTCACCCTGGATTCCTTACTTTATCATTCAAAGAGCCCATATGTCTCTTAAATGGATAGCACCACCTCAAAAATACCGGGCCACATAGCTTAAACTCTCAAACTAGATGTACAACCAAATGGACCATAATGTCGAAGAAAGCATGTGGGAAATACATCTCAAACTTACACAAAGTCTCTAACGCCAGCCTGGAGAGCATCAAGTTTCGACGGTTGTAACGTTTTTCTACATATAGTATTGAAAAAAGAACACAACTATGTTATGGTATGTCTAACGTGTTTCGACAATATCCCTCGAATTGCAATCGGTAAGAATACTTGCATCATTACATGACAATCTTGAGACTTCATACTCGATAGCTTCAACTCACCGTCTAAGGTATGTAACAAATCTTTTCATGTTCGATGAGTACCCTGATGGAGCCTTAATGTTGTACAGAGACTCGCAAAAAAACCGTCTCTCAACTCTAGATAGAGTGTATCAAGCCGGAGGCAAATATTTCCTATCATCGGCCGACCCTTCTTGAATTTCCTCCTTTTTTCCCTTTCCTTTTCCTTTGCTACACACTTTCTCTTTTTTCTTTCTTTTCTTAGTGTCCCTCTGTTGAGCCCATAGCTCTGGTCGAAGCCCCTCACTTTCCAGGTACAATCACACTCCTTTGCTATCCTTTGTCTTATGTGAAATTTCATAAGTGTCCCCATTGCGTCACATACATTTTTCTCTATGTACATGACGTCGAGACAATATCTAACCTATAGATCCTTCCAATATGGAAGTTTCCACATAATAGACTCCTTTTTCCAAAGTCCCTTACCACCATCACCTGCTCATTTGCCGAATATTGTTTCAATACCCTTGACCTGATCAAAAACCTCAACACCAGTCAATGGCCTATGAGCAACCCCTTCCTCAACTGTTCCATCGAATGCCTTCTTCTTATTACGATAAGGATGGTCACGTCGAAGGAACCTTCGGGTCCACATATAAACTTCTTTGCGAGAAGTAGAAATGTATTTAGATTCTGTATCGTCGATGCAAATCGAACATGCTTTCTTCCCTTTGTTCTTGTACCCGGAAAAGATCCCATAAGCAGGAAAGTCATTAAGAGTGTATAAAAGCATGGCAGGCAATGTGAAAACCTCATCAGCATGTGCATCATACACAAAAACTCCTTCATCCCACATTTTTCTCAAATCATCAACAAGTGGTTGGAGGTAGACATCTATGTTGTTTCCAGGCTGTTTCAGCCCTGAAATAAGAATCGATAACATGATGTACTTGCGTTTCATGCACAACCAAGGAGGCAAGTTGTATGTAACTAGAAGAACCAGCCATGTACTATGTTGAGAACTAAGATTGCCAAATGGGTTCATCCCATCCGTACATAGGCAAGCCTCAAATTTCTATCCTCGGACCAAAGGTCTATATGCAGATGATTGATACCTTTCCACTCAGGAGCATCAGCCGGATGTTTGAGAAAACCGTCCTTTTTCCTTCTTTCTGCATGCCACCTCAAGTTCTTAGCATCTTCTTGATTGAAAGCATGTGCTTGAATCGTGGTATGATCGGAAGATACCACATCACCTTTGCTGGAGGCCTTTTCTTATCACCAACCCATGCACCCCTATGACGCGACTTCCCACATTGAGGACACTCATCCATATTCGCATATTCATTTTGATATAGCACACAATCGTTTGGAGAAGCATGTATCCTCTGGTACTCCAAACCAAAGGGACACATCAATTTCTTCGCATAGTAGTTCGACTTGGATAGTTCATGGTCATCTGACAACATATCACCAAATGCTTGCAACAATGAAGTGAAAGCTGAGTCACTTATACCGGCTTTCGTCTTGATGTTAAATGGTGTTATCACGGCCGTCAGCTTGGTGTACCTCATACAACCGGGATACAACGGTTTTTGAGACGCCTCGGCCATGCACTCAAAAATACGAGGCCGTTTTCCATCATGATCATCCACCCCCTCCATCATCTCCTCGATATGGTCCCCATCATCATCATCATCATCCTCAATATTCTCATATTCGTCCCCGAGGTTCTTGTCATTCTCAATACATCAAATCACCTCTTTCATGCACATCGTTAACAAAGGCATTCCCACTATCATATATACCCTCCTCACCGTGCCAAACCCATACATGGTAGTCTTGCCTAAACCTACGACGAAAGATATGCTCCCTCAGCGACCCAATGTTACTAACCATCCCTACATTGCCACAATCAACACAAGGACAATAAAACCCCTCAGTTCGCGTTGCAGCCTGATGACTTAATGCAGCATCACAAAATTCAAATACCCCATCCACAATTTCACTCGTGTCACTACTACCATACATCCATTCACGATTCATTTCAATTAGACCTCTAATAACACACAAGCAACAAGTACCTCATGTCGATAATGAACTTATTTACATGATTAGAGTTTATATATGAACGATATACATTCAATGAAATTAGGCATGCTTTCCAAGGGTCCTTATCACTCCAACCTAACCCATCCTTAGATGTCTAATCTCACTAGTGAATGTATGTCTTCTTTTCGATTCTACGAAAAAATCTGGCAGCATTTCCCTACAGTTCTCCAAGTACACGATGTAGATATATAATTACTTATATTTACATGTGTACCCAGAGAACAAAAGTAGGGAAACGACGAGCCAAGATTTTCCTCTATAGAATCGAAATAAAGACATACATTCACCACCTAAGTGAGATTAAATATCTAAGAACAGTCCCAAACCGGGGACTATTCAAGACTTACTCCTAGTGAGTAAGTCTCGAACGGGTATCTAGGCATGTGACATGATGATGCATATATACATAGGTTTCTGAACAACAAAGTTTTTTACATCTAATCTTAATTCAACGATACATATATACATAGTTGCACATATAAACCAATTTACACATATAAACCAATTTACTAATATGAAATTAAAGAAAGTTAAGTATGAGCGATAACATACCAATATCAAGGTTGTAAGTAGGAAAATGGAACTCGACACTCCGTCACTAGCTAGCTTCAATAATCAACAACAAAGTTTAAAGTTCAAATTAGTATAAATTACCAAACTAAACTAAATTAAACTAAACTAAAGTCAACTAAAACTAAACTAAACTAAACAAAACTAAACTAAACTAAACTAAACTAAACTAAACTAAATCAAATTAAACTATAAAAATAATAATCATACTCATCCTACCACAAAGACCTAGTTTGTTAACCTCTAAATCAAACTAACTACTCCAATTAAATTTAAATTAACTCAAATGAATAAAATTTTAACCCTTAAACTATTATACAACCTAATTTCACTAACAATTATTCATAAAATTACAATGAATTATAAATTTATGAGATTACAATAAAAGTTATGAAATTTTAGTTACCTAGCTAGGAAATGGTGGTAATGTAGTTGTTTAGGAAGGGGAGGAGAAGGAACAAAACTAGGGAGCAATAGTGGTGGCGCGAAACTACGGCAGAAGTGGTGGCGCGAAACTAGCCCAGCTGGTAGTGGCGAATCTTCACGTGCGCAAGTCGCCGGCGTTAGTGGTGGTGCGCAATACTGAGATGTGGAGCTGAGACACTCACTGGCGTTGGTGGTGGTGGCAAGCACCAACATGGGTCGTGGTGTGGAGCTGGGGCAGTCGCAGTGGTAGTGGCGCAAGTTGTTCGTGCAGTGAGTTTTTTTGAGGGAAAAAATTTGTGTATAGACTAAGGGCGGGTTTTTTGAGCGAAGTCATTTAGCACATGAGTTTCGGATGCGGTCCCCTGAACAACATTAGGTTCAAGAAAAACCGCATCTGATATTAAATCTGATGCGGTTTTTTTCGAGCCGCATCTGATTATCTTTGCCAAGTTTCCCACCAATTTTTGGGTTGATTTTCAGATGCGGTTTTATAAAATTCGCATCTGATACAAAGTGACATATAAGTTTTTTTTCCACTAGTGAATGTTCTATCCGAAATGACTATTGCCATAACTACTTATAGGTTAAGGAATTGTCAAAAACATACTATTATAGATTTTCTCACAACTGGTTTTACCGGTCAATTAAGAAATGGGTGGGACAATAGTATTAACATAGAAACTAAAGTTTAATTATTTAATCATGTCAAAATAGAAAATGAACAACAAGCTTTAGATGGAAGCTCAATTGTTATTAATATGATTGCTATGCATTTTATTCAAAATCCAAAGGAAGAAATGTCAACAAACCAAGTACTTCTTACTAATCTTAGGTGCCTTACACTTGATGATTAACGCTCGTATAAAGATGTATTCGTGAGCAATATTTTCAGACGAGGTAATTCCAATCAATCTTTTTGGAAAGAAAGGTTTATATCTGGTTTTCCATCCCTATTTTCTCAAAGAATATTCCTAAAATTAAGAGAAAGTGCAGGTCAAGATGAAGTTCCATATGATAGTATGACTTATGGACAAATATTTTCCTTTGTCAAAAAAAAAAAAAGCAATTGCTTTGTGTCAAGAATTAGCCATTCAAAGTAAATATTCTTCTGAAAAAAGAAAAAGACGTAGAAAATTAGAAAACTTTTGTGTTGCATTTGGATTACCCAAAATTCAACCTCCATCTACCATCAATAAAAAGAGATATAGAGAAATTTTTTGACCAACTAGAAAAATTATTATCAACGACCTATACTATAAGAATACCTTTAAGGCACCAACTAGACCACCAAAGAAAATTATAGATCCCAAAAACTAATTTATTGCTATAAGTGTGGACGAGTAGGTCATAAGGCTAACGAATGTGACTTAAAACAAAAGGTCAATGAATTATGTTGGCATGATCCAGACCTTCATCAACAAAAAAATTTAGTCTTTTGTTCACAATAAACATCATCAGAACATAACCTTACTGACCATAGTGAACATAATCTACTTCAAATAAAATCAGATAATGAGCCAACTTCTTGTTGTTCAAAAACATCAGCCCCATTTTGTCAAAAAGGATGCTGTAATAATATTTGTGCAATTTCAAAAGATTTATTCTCCTAAAAATTACTTTTTACTAAACAAAATTATTTTCCAATCTTATTTACTCATTTAATTATTTCAGATGCAGAAAACTCAACCATTTTCTAGTTCCAAAACCAAAAACTTATACTTCACACAAAAAAGAAGAATCCATACTCAAGGGATTCAAGATCTACTCAAAAAACTTTCCCCCACCACAAAAGACTTATCAAACAACCTCACTCAAACAGCCAAAACCCATACTTTACCTACAATACATAAAACAATTTCAAAACTCTTCATACTTGAACTAATTATTCAAATACATCAGCTTCCAACCGATATGCAGGAAATCATCATCAACAAAGTAAAGCAAGAAAATTTCAGCACATGGTATATCAATTTCCTAACATCAGAAAAAATATATCCCTACAGCATTTGGCGAACATGGGGACGGTCTATATTACTATTTGCATATTACCAAACTAGCGGGTTTTTCCTATCCACCAGAGATCTTCTGAAGACTGATCCTTATTTTCAAACATGGAAATATGGCTTGAAGGAAATTTGACGAAGTACGAGAACCAAACTCAGAATTTTTTCAAGAGTTCATAAAATTCCAACAATATATATTTTTGGATAGTATGTCCTATTCAAAGGAAATAATGGATATATGAAGAAATCATTTGCGCCAATATAGAAATAGTGAACGGCAAAATCAAGCCAGCCCATTACTTCATACTGATCTATACTAATATATTAAAAGGCGTGCCTAAGCCAGAAACGGTGCCACGTGGCGCTCTCTCTAAGGGAGTTTTACTCCATGTGATCCACAACAATAAAAAAAATTAGAAATTGCATAATTTAAGATTTGATCCCAGAACCTCAAGAACATACACTAAAGTCTTAACTACTAGACCAAATAATAATTAGTGTTATCATCTTAAATTATAATATTAATAAATGAAAATTTTGCTTACCCGGGGGCATCGCCCGGGCCTAATAGCTAGTTAATATAATAAAATGTGATCGTTACTGCAAGGATCCAGCCGTCTTACATCCTACTCAAGAAAGAGCATATGGATTTTTGTACATCATCCAAAAAATTGAAGAATTAATCCGAAAAAACGACGAAGATCCAATTACTTTTATCCATTGTGAAAATACAACAGTTATTTTTCCTACATGGCTACAAGAGTATTTTATTACTGGTGTTAACCACTCTGAACCATTGAATCTATACTTATCTCAACTCAAAGCTAGAAAAATTCTATGTCAATTAGGCAAAGCGCTCTTATTCAAACTATTAGAAAATTACCCGCATGATCTTCCTGACAAAAGTTAGGGCATGAAAAATAAAAAGATCCTGCTAAGTGAATATCATTTAGCCAAAAATAAGGGACATATTTTACTAATATTTTCAATGAAGGTATTCAAATGATGACTCAATAAATATGAGGTATACCACCTGAGTATCTGATGAATCCTAAGTTCATCACCCAAAGGCACAAAAAGATAACATTGCAATTATTACAAAAAAAACAAATGAAGAAATGTCCAAACTAGCATCTTCATCAATTACATCCACCGAGTATGTTCACAAATGCACACTCATTTGACAAGAAGCCAAAATTTCATTCAAAGATAGTTCCAAGACTCAAGTTAACATGCAAAAGATAGTTCCAAGACTCAAGTTATCAGGCAAACTCAAAAGCAATTCAGTTTCCCATTTCAAGCGGCAGCACTTGTCGAAAATGTTTTACAAAAATCCAAAATTCATGTACTATAAATAGCTAGCTAGATGTATCATGGGAAACTGTTTTCCTCTACTATTTTTTTTTTTGAGGGGAATTTTCCTTTACTATTAATTTTACATTGTTTGGTTTGTAAAGGAGTGTAAACTATTTTGCCTAGGAGTAAAATTGCTCTCCCAATGATGGAAAACCATTTTCCTTCAAAATGAAGGAAAATTGTTTTCCTTTTCCTTATCTCTCTTGTACACTTCTCCCACTACCTTCTTACTTTACCTTTCATTTTCCTTTCGTTTCATCATTTTTCTTACATTCAACCAAACAACGGAAAACTAATTTTGGAATTGTATTTTTCTTTTTCCATGAAAATCATTTACACTAAAAATGTTTTACACCAACTAAACAAAGACTAAGTGTCCGAATAGGCACCTATAGGCTCTAAACCATCTCCCAATTGCCGCATCTGCAAAAGTTGGGAGTTGGGACTTAGATTTTCTCAAAAAAAGTTGAGACTTAGATAGCGAGAGTTGTTGTATTGACTCGTGTTGTAAATCTTGATTAAACGTGGCTAACAGACAATTCATGTTTAATTTCGTTAACCATAATTTATTTTTTTACCCCCTTTATTCTTCACCCAGAAAAAAAATTCCTTCCTCTTCTTCGTCTCTCTTTCTTTGTTTCCAGAATTTCAGTCATTCTTTGCTAGATCGTGAAATTTATTGCATGGGACTTTTTCGAAACTTTTTGCTCTCTCTTACTCTATTTCCTTCCTTCAGGTTAGTCTTCTCCGTGTAATTCCACCCCCCCACTTTTACGTGGAGTGTACAGTTTTTCCTTTGAATCTGTAAATTTATCACATCACATCACTTATATAATAAGGTTATATTTAAATTCCAATCTGGGTAATTTAGTCGTAGTAAGCTAATAAATGTGATCATGTATAATTGTTACCTTTTTTGAACATTCGGATAATTCAAACCGAATATCCTCTTCTAACTTTTCCCCGGACCCTCCTTTTTTAACACCAAATCTTCTTTTCTCCTTAATTTAGCATTGTGGGTAGTGATTCTGTCAAAATTTTCTTTGTTAACCTTTGATGTTTCAATTGTTTTGAGGGTAATCTGAATTGGGTTTTTGATGATTTGATTTGGGTTTTTTCTAAAATCCGAAAATAATCGAGAAACTTGTGAGAAGATCATTGATAGATTCACAAATTTCAGTACTTTGAAGGGTAGTTTGAATTAGGGATTTTTTTTTTTTTTTTTTGACAATATATGTGTTTCTATTTCCTGAGCTAAAAATTTCCTAGAAAAAAATTACGACTTTTATAAGGTGGGGAGGTTGGTGGATGTTTGGTACGTTATAATTTGATGGTTTTTTCTATTTCTAGTTTGAATATGGTGAATTTATCCCCTATTTCAGAATTATATGATCAGTAGCTTGCACACTATTGCATCATCTGGGATGTCTAAACTATAAGTTGATTAAAATAACTGTGATCCGGGTTAGGGTGGAGTTCAAATTTCGTTTGTAAAATATGTTCGCTGTGGGGAGGCTAGGAAGTTATATTAGCCGAGGGGTATACACAGTTTCTGGCCCTTTTCATCCCTTTGGTGGAGCAGTAGATATAATTGTGGTAGAACAGCAAGATGGTAGCTTTAAATCCACCCCATGGTATGTTCGATTTGGGAAGTTTCAAGGTGTTTTGAAAGCAACTGAGAGAGTCGTAAGGATAAATGTCAATGGAGTTGATACTGATTTCCACATGTATTTGGATAATAAAGGGGAAGCATTTTTCCTTAGAGAGGTTGATGCAGCAGAAGGAGAAACGGAGTCATGTTCTCTCTCTGGAGATGAGATGGAGGGGAAGTCTGATATATGGAGAACAAAAAAGTCTATGAGCTGCAACTATGACGCTAGTAGGACAAATATGGTTTCAGAACTTGAAGGAAGCAATAGAAAGGTTCTAACACGAGCTAATAGTCGTCGGGAAAGGATTTTGGGGCTTCCTATAGGTAGACGATCGATGAAGGAAAACGGTTTCCAGGATGGTGAGGCAAGTGTTGAAGCAGATAGAGTTCGGTCTTTGGAGCGTGCTGAAATTGCTGCAGACTTATTGGAAGTAAGGTGGACAACTAACCTCCGTACTGTTAAAAACCACAATGCCGGGGTTTCTGATGAAAATAAGGTAAATTCTTCTGTTTCTTCTGAAGGCAATGCCGTGTCAGGTAAGCCTGACTGCCTACAGCCAGTATCAAGTGATGCTCAACTTTCATGTTTGATGAACTCGGAGTTTTTCCTTGATGAAACATACATGAGGGCTGATATTAGTTCTGCTAGATCGGATGTTTCTGAATGCTCTATTAACAATGAGCAAAATTCTCAGAGTGACCTCTCTGAGGTTTCCAAGTCCAGTTCAGAGCTCTCACAGACTGTCGAAAATGGAAAAATTGTAGGTAGAGATTCCTTTAATGAAGCACCTTCTAAAAACAGATATGACTCGCAGGAAAACATGAGCAAGTGTGATAGGGGTGATGAAACATCACGAACTACTGCCGAAGCTCATCTTGCAGATGAGGTTGTCGCCTATCCTCGGAGTATCATAGGTGAAGCGTTTATCGGGGACAGTGCAGTAAACAAAGATGTTGAAGAAGTTCCTTTTGAGAGCTCTGGCGCAGCGGAGCATTGTGAAAGTGTCGAGGATCTTTCTGTGGGTGCTAGAAATTTGAACTTACTTCCTCTAGTTTCAGAGGAGGAAAATTCTATTGCTAAATTGAGAAAATCTACTGTTTCTTCGAGTGCTCAACATTTTAGTGGTGATCCTACCCCAGAGGGAAATGATAAAGTTACACCATCAGATAATTTCAAAGAGGAGCAATTCTTTTTTAGTGATCTTGATGATCAAAACTTAGAACATAATCAGACCACATCATCAGGCAGTGAGAAATGTCTTTCTGAAGATTCACTAGAAGGCAGAGAAAATGAAGTGTCTGAACTCTTGGATGAATCTAATCAAGTGAAATGCATGCTTACTCAAGATAAACTGCTCATAAGTCATCCAAGCCTCAGTATGAACTCAAATCGAGTGTCTAGCGCTATAAGCATTTCAAAAGCTCATAATTCTGTTGATGAGGAGGCCTTGACACCAGTAGCAGAATCTTTACCTAATATGATGTTGGGTGGTGATGATTTATCACTTAATGCTCCTCATCCCCTTGGTCGCTCCTTGGATTCGACACTTGAAGCTTTTATGATGGTCAATAATGATGTTGCTTCAGGCTTTAGTGGAGGGCAGACCCAAGTGGCACTCTCACCGCTCACAACTGACAGCTCTGACATATCAGAGGAGATCAAAAAGATCATATCAGATCCTGCAGTAGGTAAAGACAACTAACATTTTCATTGCTGTAATATACGTCTAATAGTTATAGAAAGGACATACTATAGCAGTTTTGCTGATGAAAATTTTGCCTTACAAGACTGTAGTTTGAAGCCACTTGCTTGGCATGTTGCTTTCTGATCAGCGCCAGATTAACATTTACCGTGTAACTCTGTTTATCATTCTGGTGTCTTTACTTCAGAAGTTGTCTTTTCTGAAGTCACAGTCCTCATTATATCTTACACCTAAACAATATTTTCAATAGCTATTAGGATGTCAGGATGTTTCTTTTTTGGTAAACATATGAAATGGTCTGCTACCAACAAAGAGACAATCTTGGTGTTGAGAATCATGAAAAATAACCTTCATCTATCGCTCTTGCAGAGGTATCTCTTTGCAGACACTTATTATCTGAAGGAATGGGTTATGAAGCTGCTGCTCGTGCATTCGATGCTGAAAAATTGGATATGGACAATTTTTTATTGCTTGGTGCTGATATTATGAAAAATGATAAGCTTGTTGTTAGAATTGGTGGTCTTTATTTTCCCTGGGATGCAGCTTTGCCTATTGCTTCAGCAATAGGGTCACAGCAAACAGGAGAAATGCTGGAACCGGAAGGCATGATAGCCGTTGGTCAAGTTGAATTTAAAACTAATGAAGGAACTGCACAGAAGTCTGTAAACTCTAGAAACGGGTCTTGGAAAATATGGCCTTTCTCATTGAAGAGATCAGATAGTATTCAAAGCAGGAATTCTAGCTCTGAAGCTGATCCTGAGAGCCCTAAACAAATGCATGGAACTCCAGATGCAGTTGTTCCCAAGGTCGCAAAAAAGAAGTTGCGGGCAAAGTTTCCCACTTCTGAACAGCTTGCGTCCTTGAATCTTAAGGAGGGGAAGAATGTTGTGACTTTCACGTTCTCAACAGCAATGCTCGGGGAACAACAGGTTATGTTAATTGATTTCAATTAACAAAAGCTATTTTGCTTGTTGCTATTATTTTTTCTTCCGCCATGATTATTCAGTTTGTTTTTAAACTGAAGTTGTTTTACACTACTTAACAGGTAGAGGCAAGAATATTTTTGTGGAAATGGAATGCTCGGATTGTTATATCAGATGTTGATGGGACTATTACCAAGTAAGATTTTTTTTTTTGCTATCATATATGCTGATCCCATTGTGAATGACACTTGAATTTAGTTGATAAAGCCTTGGTGGGTACATCTCAATGCCATTTCTGGCTCGCTTTACATATATAAAGAAAAACTGCTAATCATATTACATTTTTTGCTTCATTCAGAAGTACTATATTGCTAACATTTTATAAGAATTTTTAAGCTTTTCTATGTCTCAACTATGTTCTTTATCTTCAGTTAAAGTTTGCAGCTCGATATGCATGCCCTTTTTCTTTTCTTTTCTTGAAACAGTCATCATTACTAGTGATTGGTCAATTGCAATATCTATAGAATGGGTTGTGCATTTAATATCTGCCTCTTCTTATATTATTGGAATTTAATTGAACTTATTAGAACTTACTAGACCTTATCTGACCTTATTTGAAGCAATCAAGATGTATTCAAAACATAGTTTCTATGATCAAGTCAAAATAAGTTTATCGATGGAAACTCTTAAATATCTTAACCTTTTTTTCAGCATTCTTATTGCTATTTATGTTAGTCTTTCATGTTATTTGGGCGGCGTTAATATTTATTAATTTTTTTCTAGAACCAAGACTTTTTCAAGAATCAGGGAAGCATTAATATTTATTGAATTTCATAAATGTAACTTTGATTGTTGAACATTTTAGCTATAATGTACTCCTGTTGTATAAAATATTGCTACTTTCCGTTTCAGTTTGTCTCCAAGAGATCTTCCTACTTCTATGTTATTTCCTATTTAGTAAAGGTTTGCTCACTTTTTCACACTAGTTTATTCCACCTGTTAGACTCACTTAATTCCATACTATCTCACACCATATTCTCTCTCCTATCTAAATAAACAAAAAAGGACCTACATGCACTCTCTCGTATTTGCTGTGGTTATAGATCCTCTGGTGAATGAGAAAAACTTAAGAGAACAGAGGGAGTATTTAGAAAAGCAAGTGATAGTTGTATGTGACTCATTGATCGTCTTCTGTTATGCCTTCAATTCCTTTGGTCTTCTTTCAAATTTTGGTTATTTATATGTTCTATTAAATTATTTTTTCATGGATGGTAGTTGCTCCAATTTCCATGTGGCTATTAATTTGATTCTATTATTGCTGTTACTTTCTTTGTTTTACGATTTTTATTCAAGTTGAACTTTCACAAAGTTCAAGAAAAATGGAAAAGAACTTCTAGAATTACCTGTTAGTCTAGCAGTAATTAAAGACTATCTCTGTTTCTTTTAAAACCTACACACGTTTCCCCTCAGAAAAAAAAAAAAAAACTACACACTTTCCTTTTTAGGCCGTGTATTTTAATCTATACACTTTCACTTTATTTAAAAATGTTAGCCTTTTCCACCATCTTTCCCCATTTTTTCAACCCATCTCTACACATATACTTTCTCTCTAATATTTTTTTTCCTCAACTTTCTCGTACCTTTGACAAATTTCCTTAGTTCTTCCCCAAAGTGAATCGTGTAAATCCTTTGGGAACGGAGGTAGTACATGATGCGATACTAGACATCAGGGGTTTTGGACAGTTAATTTGGAACATACAGAATGCGGAGGATAATCATTATAAAATAGAAGGAATACTACTTGTAACTGATTGTTCTTAGTGCTTCTCTTACCTATTGCTCTCCAATCTCTTTCTCCCTCTCCTGCTCTTGAATCTTAAAAGAAAGAAAGAATGAAAGTGAAGAAGTTTTTGCCGTCCTTTTAATTTCAAAATATTCAAAATACACTTCCTTACTGTATGAGATTAGGAGAGAATATTGTGGATCCTTGGAAATAGCCGCTTTGTTAATAGTCATTTGACCCTTCAGGGGTAAGGGTGTATAAATGATACCTTTACATTCCCGTTGAGACCCTACCTTAATGGGATCTGTTGGTGCTGTATTTTTGTAGGACAGAAATTAACTTCTTGATTTATTTTGTTCCTTCGAAATATGCTCCTATACTTTTTAGGATAGAAAGTGACTGCGTGATTTATTATTTTCTTTCAAATGTGCTCCTATACTTTGATTGGAATATTAAGTTTTAATTTTGTTTCAAGTCACGAGGCATGTGAATTGATGTGACACATATTAAGAGCTTAGCTTACTTCAAGTCGAAACTTGATGTTACTTTGGTGATGTAAAATGCATATAATATCATATTGATAGTGTAAAATGACCTATAATCTTACTTCAGTATTTCAAAGTGGTACCTCGTGTTGTGTTGGCTGTAAAATGACTTGTATCATCCTACAATTTTGAACCAAAGATAGGGCTTAAATTAATGAAGTACTTCCGTACTTCCGTATACATGCAACATTTGCACACTAACCCCTATTCATGTGTCAACCCTGTCCATACTCTCTCACAAATGTATAAGAAAACATATACTCAAATGTTGTCTTATTTGATTCTTCTTAATACGTACTTGCAAAATATCCACGTTTTATAATTTGTATTTGTATATAATTAAAGATATTAAGGATCAAAGTAGTGGATTGGATAGCTTACCAACGAATTAGTCTGAAAAGGAAGTATATATATATATAAGGACAATGTTCGCGGAAACATGTAACGTGGCACCCAAGAATGCCATGTCAATTTTTTTGAAGTAAATATTAACATATTGAGTTTTATTGTAAAATGTACATTTATAAATTTGGATAAAATAGAGTTTGATTTTACATTAAAAACCTAAGAATATTGTAGTAGGTAAATCGAGTATTATTTCTGCTACATATCTAGAAATATCATTGGAGATTATGCTTTAGAATAAATTCCAAATGGCATATATGAAATTAACATATAAAGGTACAACTATTTAAATCAACAATAACCAATTGTTTTACATCTTTAACACTTGCATTGGAGCAACTAAAAAATGACGAATTTTCACAAGACTAGGACTATACTATTATAAGTGTTGTAAACTATGGTAGGAAGAGGAGTTTGGTATTATAACAAGAACGCATCTATATTGTTCAACTTTATCCTGTACATGGCACGGGCTCAAAAACCAGTTCCTGATTTTTGGAAATAGAGGCAGTATAATTTTTGTCTTTTTATTAGTCAAGTGAAAGGAAAAGAAAAAGACAAGGGAAATCTTAACAGTACTAGCCAGTGCAATGAAAAAAAAAAGCGGTCGCGTTCGCGGGAACGGTCGTGTTGTTGCGGGAACGGCTTGTAACGGGAAAATAGTATATTTCACGGCTGACGCGGCTTATTTGCATTGTTATAGTTTATGAAGCATCATTACAACGTAATATAATCAAATCTAATAGAATATCATGTTTCATCAACTATAAAATTAAATCATAACAAAAATTTGGCCAATGTTTGAAAAGAACGGATGTAACGGGGATAAAAGCGTTCTAACGCGGCGAGTTCGCGTTAGGGAACGGACAACGCGGCGACAAGTATGTGAATTTTATTATGGCGTTCCGTAATAGGATTTTGCGGAACGGCATATCCAAAATCCATTATAGCGGTAACAGAACGAGAGAGTTTTAATTCCCAGGGCACACATATTGCCATGTAGACCCTCTCACTCCATTCCTCAAAGATTTTTTGTGAAAATCTGTGGTCGTCACGAGCTATTTTGTGAAGCTTTGGAATTCATTCTCAATGTGGTGCATATATAACTCTTTGTATGGACAATTTTTTATGCAGATCAGATGTCCTTGGGCAGTTTATGCCTTTGATGGGAATAGATTGGTCACAGACTGGTGTAACACATCTTTTCTCAGCTATTAAGGTTTGTCATACAACACTTTGTGATGATTGTATTTTCTTATGTGCCAAGTGTCCAACTTCTTCAACCATCTTGACAGAACTCGTAGAATCATAGCTGGGAGCGTATTACATAGCTACAAGTGCTATACATGCAATTTGAAATCTCATTTAATTATCCTACTATGCTAATCGAAGTCTTCACTTCAGCTAAATGGGGTTTCTTGGGAGGGAATAGGGGTTTTGGATTGGGACTATAGAGATGGGAGTTCTAAATTCCCATCTTTGTTTTGTGGGATAGGAGTAGGAGATGGATCGGGATTAGGGTTGGGGTTGGGAATAAAGTGGTTTATTCCCATGGTTTTGTTACATATGAGAATTGGGCAGGAGTAAAATGACGACTTTGCGATTAATGAAAACAATGGGAAAGCTAAGGTAAGTAATGTTATTTTGTAACTTAGTTATTCAGGTTTATTCCCAGTGCACCTAACAAAGTAATGGCAATACTTTAATAAATTCCCGATCCTCAATTCACAAACCTCGTCTCATTCATAGTAGTGAAATTGCATAATTTGACCGACAGGATCCCTGCACCGGGTGAATAGTACTGCATTTACTAGTGAACTCATTGTTAGAAGAACATGTTGATTTACCACATTGTTCTTGTTAATGATAGCAATTGTCTCTTTATGATGGTTAGAACTCAGATAGAACTACATTGCACTAGTGTGTAGGTTTTCTACAAGTATTCTAAATGCTTTCAACATTCAATCTCCCTTTTACCCAAGCTTTGGTGATGAGAATCTGAGATAATGTGCTCTCTTTCTTGATGTTGCAGGAAAATGGTTACCAGCTGCTTTTTCTTAGTGCTCGCTCCATTTCACAAGCCTATCACACTCGGCAGTTCTTATTCAACCTTAAACAGGTGATTTGTGAATGAGGATATTGATATTTTATTTGATAATTAGATTAATCTTCCCTTCACAGATGAAACATCTTTGATCTTTGGCAGGACGGGAAAGCACTACCTGAAGGTCCTGTCTTAATCTCCCCAGACGGACTTTTCCCTTCCCTGTATCGTGAAGGTTAGTCTCCCAAGTTCACATGGGTATGTGATCCATGTGTTTTGAAAAGATTATTTTGCTCGAGAAATTATAAGAAAATGTCTATGATTGAAAACGCAAAAGTATTCATAATATATGTAAGTGCTGGCTTTTGTTCTCTCTTTAGGGTGTGGCTCTAGCCATGTATGCCCAGGATGCCTTTTTATGTGTTCTCTATGGATGAGGGTGTTCTCTGATATTTCCAGTCTCCCTGTTATAAGTTTACCATTTGCAACTTGCAAGGGTAAAAAGGAGGAAAATGGTGGTTAGAGGTTACAGTTTTGCCTTGTCGCAATGTCTTAATGGAATAGAGCAGTGTTGTACGATTTTTTGGGATTATACCCGTTTTGAACTGTAAGTAATAGTGATGACTGTTATCAGAACTGAAGACCGCATGCTCATTTTTCTGTTAATGTATACGCTGGCTGTCTCTCTCACCTTCATTTCTTTCTCCATTTTTTATTAAATTCGGCTGGGGTTTCATTGGAGGAGGAAGGGGGTGTTCTGGTGGGTGCCATGAGTGAACAGCTTGGTGATCTAATTTTGATGTGCATACTGCATAGTTGCTTGTCACATTTAGGTAAGAGGGACTTGTACAATTTTCACCAGTATTCTTCTATATTTTCGCGGCATGTCTGCTGTATGCATTTCGGATGCAATGTACCATGATCTTATATTTCTACATCAGTGTATCTTTTAATAGTACGTGGTCAGCTTTATGATTTTTTTTCTCTTTTGGGGCAGTGATTAGAAGAGCGCCTCATGAATTCAAGATCTCATGCTTGGAGGTCAGTTCCTTGAATGCCTCTCTATTAATTTCAATAGATCTAAGTGCTCTGAGACAGACTTAATATATTGATTGTATAATCCAACTGCAACTCTGAGTTCCTGTTTATGTTTTAGTTTGCAATTGAATTTGTCATGTTAGCTTGAAGCATATGCATGTGTAAGTTTTGTTTCTCCTGAAAGTCTTTTAATACAACATATCTGAACTTGTATTAGTTGTGAGAAATTTTTTTAATCCCTACATATTCAATGGGTCATTCTGCGACTTCTAGCCTTTCTAAAGATAAAAAGTTAAAAATATTATCTTTCTAACATTCAAACAGTTCACATTTACCATTGCTACCTCGTCAGTTTCCGGGTAATTGTTGGGGCTAACTGGTAAAGTCAACAGAATTTCTGAGAATACAAAGTATATTATGCAGTCATTTTGGATATCCACCATATCAGGCAAAAAGGACCAGTAGTAAATGTTAAGAAATACTAATGGTAGTAGTTTAGAATTTCTTTTTGAAAGGATACAAGTGACGTTGTGACCTATTTAATAGATTCAAATTATCCTAGTTGTGAATGGAGCTTTTTAGTCGTTATCTAGACTTATTGGCCCTTAGCTTAACTTATAAATCATGATACTTCCTTTAAGGATCGGATTGTCTTAATTTTGCCATTAAGTTGAGAACTTGTATTTGGAGGATGTGGGTCTTTTGTGTGGTCTACTTCTGTTACCATGTAACTTTCTTTTGGCAAGTTTGGTCTCGCCCAGCCGCACATTTTGAGCTTGAACCTGGAGGTCTGATGTCGCCTTGTTGACTTCTCCCCCAACTCTTTTACTGGCCTGATTGTAACCCCAGATTGTAACTATAACTTGGCCCAAAAATTCAGGCAGTTTCAAGCTCCTTGGGAGCTGGGAGATTATGAAGCCTGTATCACGCGGACTTCCGATCTCTCTCTTATCATTGTCAGATGCTTGGTACTCTGACATGATTGTGGACTACGACACTTCGTATGGGAGCAAAACCATGGAATGGTTTCATATACTTGGCCGAGTTTGATACTTGGACCACTATCCATGTTTGATGTGAGTTCTAGAGTCAGATTAACATAGGCATATATGGGACAGATATAGGCAGGTTTTGTTCCTTGCTAGCATCCTTGGCTGTTCATTTGGTGGTTTTGAAATATAATGGTAGAACTTTAGGATTACTATTATGGGAATGCTTTTTAGGATCAACTATAGACCTTGCACCCTTTGGCCTTTGGTGCTTTTTTCACGAGTGTCTTTCAAGGTTGGCATCTTAGTGATGCAAAGCATGATAGCCTGATAGGAAGACTATCTTTTCCCCTTGATTCTCTTGGAGCTGTCTTGACTTCTTATTGGATATGCTTATTATTGTATGTTCTTATATAAAAGTTCTTTTAAAATGATGAATGTAGTCTCATGCTGCTGGGTGTTCAGGAAGGAACCTGGGAGATTAATATAACAGCAACAAGCTCTGAAATATCTGTTACTTGGGTCACATCATGTTGCTGTGGATTGCGTGGTGTAAAGATCCACATAGAGCATATTTGGCTCAAGTCATGCAATTGAATGCAATTTTTTTCTGGTATCCCTGTCCATGCTCATACAAATATCTTCTATGCCCTTGTATTCAATATATTAGTGCAGTTGGAGGCATCTACTTTGCTCCAATAAACCTCCAATTTCATTCATTTCCAGTTTTGCTTTTGTGTATCCCTTAAAACATTCTCCATGAGAACTCCATTTCTTGTCCCATTGCTTTCCTTATGTTGCATAATATCAGATTAAAAAGAAGAGCGTGATTGTGTGAGATTAATATCAATTGATCGAAGTCTGTGTACACATTGAAATTAAAGGATGTTAGTAATCGGACTTGGGGATTTGGATCCACTTGTCTTTCTCTTCATTTTTTAAGAGACCACAGTATGGTACAAAAAGGGTTTGTGCAGTCATACCGTCTTTCTTGGCATCTTAGTTTCTATCCAAGGTAAAGGTGGTAAAACTTTATGTGTGCTAGAGCTGGCAAAAGTGGACATGAGACGTACCGGATACAAAAAAATCGGTTAGTGTCAAGCTTTTTCGACATAACGTGTGAACACGTGCTTTAATGTTCAATAAATGGGTTGGGTTAGTGTTGAGATTTTCCACTGAAACTGACACGACTTTGACGTTCTACTTAAACATATAGGGAAAATTAACATTTTAGCACTATTTTAGGTTATAAGTTGGCAAAACATTAATGAATTGTTTAAAATCTTTCTGATATACTAGCAAGTTATTACCTAAAGGAGCATGGATCGATAAATATTGGACGCAAAAAATCAATTTTTTATTCAATTATATTTCGGGGATTTTAATAAATAGGTTAAGTGAGTCGACACAAGTAACCGCTTAATTAAAAACGTCAGGTTAGTGTCAAGTTGTTTTGACACGATCAGTTAAACGGGCCAGGTTATTGTCGAGGCTTTTTGACACGATTAGTTTATGACACATATACGAAATAGACACGACACAACCTATTTGACAGTTCTAACTTTTAATGTATGCTAATACAATTTGGTAAAGATTTTACCTTCAAGGCAGAATATTTATATATTCTTATTTTTGAGACGGCGCGATATGCATCCAGTGATCCAACATTATTCATACAGTTTCTATTGCATTTGTTGACCAAGTGGTTTTTGTCTTGAAAGAAATGATAATTTATAGACCATTTCTTTGGGGGTATGTTGCTTATAGATTTTGCACTTGTGTATCTAGGATGTTAAGGTGCTGTTTCCTCTAGATCACAATCCATTCTATGCTGGTTTCGGAAATCGAGACACTGATGAGTTTAGCTATCTTAAAGTTGGAATACCTAGAGGGAAAATCTTTACCATTAATCCCAAGGTAAACTTACTTTCACATCAATACAAAGAAATTTCGCGCATTAGTTTCTTCTTTCTAACACTCCAATCTTTGTTCGTATGCAGGGTCAGGTTGTTGTTAATCGTCGAGTGGATTCAAAATCGTACACTTCCCTTCATACTCTTGTGCATGACATGTTTCCACCGACAACGTTGCATGAACAGGTTATTCTCGATTAGATATTTTTGCTCAGTGCTTTTTTCCCGACTTCAGATGCAAGTATGCATGTTTCAAATATTTTTATAGCTCAAAGTTTTTTTTTTTTTTTTTTTTTTTTTTTTTGGGGGGGGGGGGGGAACTATGTCATGTAATACAATATGTATTATTTCATGCATGCAGCCTCCCCTAATTCCAAGAAAAATACTACTAACAGCCACGTAGAAAGCCTATAAATGTGGCTATTCTGCTTAGCTAGTTATACTTGATCGATTTTCTTCTCAATGATCAGCTGTCTCTTGTTAATAAAAGCTATTTCTTGCCAAAATGTTCTTGATACTGTCGGTTAGCGTTTACATATTTCAATTTGGTCAAGGCTGCAAAGAACATAGTGGATATATCTGATGATTGATGGACCACCTCTGAAAGAATCGTTAGATATATTGCAATTTGGTCAAGGCTGCAAAGAACATAATGGATATATCTGATGATTGATGGACCACCTCTAAAAGAATCGTTAGTTTTGACTCTGTTATTCACCTGCTACATACTTGAGCCGACATGAGTCAATGATCTTTAAACCACATTTCAAGTAATAGATGTTGAGTCACTGTAAAGAATGATATACCATGTTATGTGTATTGACTGTAGAAGAGTTGCAGCAAGCATGAAAACTTTTGAGATTTCATAGAATTTTAAGACTGCCATTGTGCTTAGTGTCTAATGTTTTCTGATTGCAGGAGGACTACAACTCGTGGAACTTCTGGAGACTGCCACCTCCAGATGCCCTTATTTGAAAACTCACATATCATGATTTGGCTGTTATTCTGGCATCAAAATAGGAGGCAAGATATGTGCATGTTACTCCAACTGCTAAGGTGTTTTCCTATATCCCTTCCACCCTCTATTAGTAGTTATTCTTAGATGGGACATTGGGTATATGACTAGGTGATATTTGATGATGGTGATGATAATGAATTTTTATTTTTCTTTTAGCAAAGTCTTGGTAATTTTATCCGTTCCCAAAGTTTGTGATTCTTTCACTAGATTTCTATTACTACTCAACACCATTTGAGTAGTAATAAGTGGTAATGCAAATTTTACAGCGCGAAATATATACTGGGGTAAAGGTGCATTACCATCGAAATTGGCAGAAAACTTTGCTTGCAAAATTACATACAAATGCATTTATCATTATAACGATCGTCTACTACAAACTTACTTCGCTGACTCTTGACTACTTCTTTGACATGCAACAAATAACCCCAACTTGAGGAAATGGTACTGTGTACTAATGGATTGTGATTCAAAATTACTAACCTGGAAACTCCGCACTTGTTGTAGGTTGTGCAAAGTGCAGTTAAATGGTTGGCTCATGCAGTGTTGGTTGATACTGTATGTACCAGAGGGGGAAGACCAAAGATCGTCTATAGTTATTATCTTTGTTGTACAGAACATTTGTAGTTTAAATCACATTTTTTTCTAACTAGAGGGGGGAATAACAAAGATGAAAGGAAAAGAACTGGGTAAAGAAAGTGAAGCAATGAATATAGTCTAGGTCTTTTTTTTGTTGTATTCATTCATTTATTATGAATGCAATAACCACGCTCGATAGCTGTAAACTGGACTTATATATATATAATATAGGATTACAAGGGAACATGGGTCGGAACTGAAGGAGAAAGAAAGTGATGTAAATTTGTATGGATGTCTGAGCTTCTTGAGAAACTTCTTGTTTATCATAAGCATTGAGACACTGATGTGTAACTTGTGCATTGGAGGAAATGGTGGTTTGAAAGTTAATGACAAAAATTATCATCTATTTGAAGGTAAGTAATGTTCAATGTATGAGAATTTCTCATCTTCATAGATGTTTGTATTTCGTAGGTATCACCCTGTTTTATATATGGTATTAGTATTAAGACCCGTGCATAATGCACGAGAGTATTTATTGTTTTATTACATATTTAAAGGAAGTCACATAATAACACTGACTTAACTTCCCATATTACACAAAATCATAAAACATAAAGTATGAGTGGTGATGAACAAAAATTACAAATGAAATTTCCAAATCAATTTATATGTTTGCGAACACTTCCTTGTAAACTGCATTTGCTGTATTTGCACGTAAACAATGTTCTTTATCTAATAAAAGGATCTTGAGACCTTTTTTGATCATAACTCTGGAAACGACAACATGAAATTGTCCCTGGCTAAAAACATGTATTGGAAGATACATACCTACATGAGACAGAGTTTGTCCTTGACTTTTATTTATAGTCACAGCAAAACAAATCATTAATTAAAGCAAATTGTCGTCTCTGAAATCTGATAGGAAATTTAGTGAAGTCAAATGAGATCAGTGTCATTCTTGGAGTAAATATTTTTTTCTCCAATATTGCTTTCGAAAATAAAAGTAACTTCTAGTGCATCGTGCATATTGCACGGAAAATGTTTTGTCTTATAAATTGAAGATTTTAAGAAGTTTGTGCTAAAAATCATGGTGGTGAATGTTAACTTGTGATTTAAGATTATATAATCATGTATTGATATTATTTTTATAAATTGACTTATAACCCCTGTGTTCAGTAGATGATGAAGTTAATGTCATGGTGGATCACAGGACCTATCTATATATTTTTTAAAGTTGATAGAAATAGTATTTGCTCTGTCTATTGCTTCCCATAGAGTCTCAGATAAAATTACAATTTGCACCATCAATAACACTCAGCCATACGCCGGTTTCAACAACCACTTATAGAAGTCTTATACTACCTTCTTGCACCACCGATGCATCATATTTGGCCACCCAGTGGTAGCTGCACACTTAGTTATGATTTTAATCTTACACCGGTACAACTGCATGGGGAGTTTTTCTTTTATAAGATTTTATGTTATTTTCCCTAAAATCAGGGTGAAAATATTTAACCCGTTCATCTATCAAATAAATGATATAAAAGTTGGGAATAAAAAAAATAAGTATATACATAAATGTAAATTTTAATTTGCTATTAGATCCGTGCAAATTGCATGGGGAATTTTGTTCCATAAATTTAAGATTTTATGTTGTTTTTCCTGAATCATTGTATAAGTAATAACTTTTGATTTAAAGTTTTATAATCATGTATTTATTTACTTTGAGAATTGCTTATGACCCGTGTGTTTAGCAGTTGATGTAGTTAATATCATTGTGGATCACGTGACCCATTATTAATCTTTTAAAAATTATTGATTGAATTTTTTTCGCTTTGCCTACTACTTCATTTAATTTAAAGGATTTGATTGGATCATACATTTTGACCACATCTCGTACACAGTCATTGAGTCACTCTTGTTCCCTCTAACTACAATCCCTCTTACATCCCTATCTTGTCGCCTTGCACTACCATTGCATTAGGCCACCTAATGAGCACCATTGTTTGCGATAATCTACATGTACCTTTTTTGGCCATTCACTTTGCATAAATTTTTCTGTTGGTTTTGTAATTTGTTGATGGATTTTTGTTAATTTGCAAGGAGGTAATGTATTCTAATGAGTTTTAATTGATAAGATTAGAAATTAGATGGGTGTGTGTGAATAACTTCAAGTTGTGGTACTAATGTACCCATTGGCTTGAAATTAGCTAACCTTAAGTTTTATTATTGAAAACTCGTGTTTTAAGTATCTTGTATTAGTTCGTCTTTAATTTTCGTATGTTTTTTTTAATGAAAATACATTTTTTTTATGAATACGGTTTAAATCTCGGAAAATTGGATCGGAGTATTACTTCTAGAGTGAAATTAAACTTTTTATGAAGTTTTAAATTCATGCATTGATTATGATTGACATTTTGTTGTAGACGATGGTGACTCATCAGCTGTAAAATCCTAGATCGGCCACTAAATGTGTTATACGATTTTGACTTATGACTTATTTCGAATAATAAGTATAATACTCTCTCATATTATTCTATTAATATATACTTAATTATTTGACTGATCACCTAATTAATTACTAACTTTTTCAACTTAATAGTTAATAGTTGCCTATTTTTTGTCTTGTTGAGACTCAAAGAGTTCCCTAGTAATATTGTTTAGCTGACATGGCATATATGTGGCAAAGAAATCAAGCTGCATGAAAAATGTCTTATGTTTTTTTTTTTTTTTTTTTTTTTTTTTTTTGCAAAATGGCCCGTGATCACGCATTAACATATGATAGATCCTTATAATTTTTTAATTTCGGTAAATGAATTATTCACAAAAAAAATTATATTTTCAAAAATAAATGTTGATATGTAAACCCCAACTCCCTAAAATACATACATAAATTATATTATCTTACTAATTGTTTCCTTTTTAGTCAATAAGCAATATGTCGATTATATCATATATGCACATTATTTCTTTGATTAAAATTATTATTTTTGTTTGATTTAGTTTAATATCACATAAGTAGGAAGCTATATGCTTTCCTAATGCCTCATATGGATAAAGGCCAATTTATTATCAATTTTGCTCCTAATTTCAAAATATTATTATACTTTATTTATGAAAAAATGGTAAATATCATAGAATATCGTATAGAATGTACCGATTAAACTATACTCGATTGCTTTGACATTATTCTACCATGACTTCAAAATAATTATTTTGAGTTCATATGTAATACAAATAATTTACCCAAATGATCTCCTTATGTCTCTCCTACTTTATCTACAGTTTCTGCCAATCTTTATAATTATACGAAACATATAGAATATATATAGAAAAACTGACATATATGAGGCAAATTGTTCCTTCCTTGCTACCTATCAAAGGAATTTGAAAACCTTTCACGTTATTTATTTGTCAATATAAGCTTTCTTTTTTCCTAGTATGACGTTAAGATATTTATTTTGACAATAGCTCATTTAGTATTCCACATAATGTTGCAAGAAGAGAAAAGTTTTATGGTTTATATGTCAAACCATTTATTAGATTCTCTAACACTATAGTTCAACCTATCTAATGAAAAAATATTGGCTTAACCCATTGCTTCATTAAGCATTGAGGTTCAGATAAAATGACAACTTGCACTATTACTTGCACTCGTTAATAATGCAACCATTACTGCTCCCGAATTTCGTAGTCTTTCTCAACTCTTTCTTTTGTGATATAGTATCAATCAACCCATATGATGTCCATGTACACTTCATTGACTGAACATCGCGCATGTTATCTAAAATAAAAAATATTCGTGACAATTAATTGTTGTTGAACTAATACGTATAGCTTTTGCAATCCTTATTGTATTATAACTATGTAAATCTAAATATTATATCTAAGAAAATTCTACAAATCAAGTTTGAATTTATGAATGTTTTAACTTATATAGTATGATTAATAGGATTACTTAAATGTCTCAATAATATAAGGAAAAATTGACAATAGAGGTCTGAACTTTGGGTGATAATTTTTAAAAGGTCTGAACTATTGATTAACCTGTGTAGGTCCCAACTTTAGGGGGTCTTAACTTTTAGCGGGCCTTAGTAACTCAAAACTAGCTTAATAGGTCATCACTTGTAAAACTTGGGTCACATCAGAAGGGTTAATTGAGAGAGGGATGTAGGAACTAGGTGAGATTTTTAAAAAATCTCTAGTTTTAAGTCGTCGAGGCCCGTTAAAATTTAAGACCCCCTAAAGTTGGGACCTACACAGGTTAATCAATAGTTCAGACCTTTTAAAAAGTTATCACCCAAAGTTCAGACCTCTATTGTCAATTTTTCCATAATATAATCATCGATTTTGTTACATTTGAGATAAACCTACCTTTTTGAACTTATTAATCATTATTAAACCTTAATCGAATTCATTTGAACAAAATTATCCGAATTGATAAAACCTTATTTTATGAGTACGTTGGACTATATTTTTTACTTATTTTTGTTGAACTGACTTTTTCTGAACTTACCCAGACTTATTAATTTTTATTATATTTTATGTGAACTTATATGAATTTGACTGAATTTATGAAATTTTTTTGTTTTTAATACGGAAAAAAAATAAACAGAATGGTACTGTATCGTACGGTGTACCACTTTGGTTGTTCTTTTATTTAAGTTTGTCGAACCATTTATTAGATTCTCTAACATTCTAGTTCAACCTATCTAATGAAAAAATATTCACTTAACCCATTACTTCATTAGGGGGTTCAAATAACATGACAATTTGCACTATTAATGGCACTCATTAATGCAACCATTACCGCTCCCGAATTCCTTATTAGTCGTGCTTAACCCATCTCTTTTGCGATATAGTATCAATTAATCCATTTGATGTTGGTGTACACATCATTGACTGAATATTGCACATGTTATTCAAAATAAAAGATATTTGTGACAATTAATTGTTGTTGAACTAACACTTATATCTTTTGGATTCCATGAGACATTTATTTGTTACAAATTTCAATAATGTTAGTCTTTTTTACTTGATACATTTCTTTATTAAGTAATCATGACCCACCAAAAACTACCAATACTACCTCTTATTTTTTTCATATATCTTCTTACCTATAACTCCCAAAAGAGGAGAAAGTTTGATGCAACATGTTATCAAGAATTAAAAATGCAAAAATGATATATTAAAAAGAAAGATATCAAAAAGTAAAGTGTGTAGGATTGCGTGAATGTCTAAATAATATAATCAATCGCTTTTTTTACATTTGGAAATAGACCTACCTTTTTGACTTATTAATCATTATTAGACCTTAACCTAATGTATTTGAACAAATCTTAATTTGTTAGACCTTATTTTATGAGTAAATCAAACTTTATTTTCGTTGAACTAACTATATCTATACTTACCCGAGCATATTAATTTTTATTAGATTTTATGTGAATTTATATGAATTTGACTGAATTTATTGAACTTTTTATGTTTTTAATAAGGACTAAAAAAATAAACAAATTAGTATTGTATCGTATAGTGTATCACTTTGGTTGTTCTTTTATTTAAGTTTGTAGAAACATTTATTAGATTCTCTAAAATCATAGTTCAACCTATATATCTAATCAAAACGTATTCGCTCAACCCATTGCTTCATTCAAAGGTTCAGATAAAATGACAATTTATACTAATACTGGCACTCCTTCATGTAATCATTTTCGCTCCCGAATTCCATAGGCTCGCTCAACCCTTCTCTTTTGTGATATAGTATCAATTAACCTATCTGATATTGGTGTACACTTCATTGACTGAACATCACGCATGTTATCTAAAGTAAAAGATATACGGGACAATTAATTGTTGTTGAACTAAACCTTTTACTTATTGCAATCCTTGTATTATAAATTTGTAAATCTAAATATTATATTTAAGGAAATTCAACACATCTAGTTTGGATTTATGACTATTTAAACTTATATAATATGATTAATAATATTGCACAAATGTCCCAATAACATAATCAATCGATTTTCTTATATTTGGAAATAAACATAACTTTTTAAATTTATTAGCTATTATTAGACCTTAACCGAATTTATTTGAACAAATCTGAATTTATTATACCTTATTTTATGAGTACATCGAACTTCATTTTCTTCTTCTCTTTGCCGAAGTGACTTTGTCTAGACTTACTCGGGCTTATTACTTTTTATTATATTTTATGTAAACTTATATGAATTCTACTGAATTTTTTGAACTTTTTTTTTGTTTTAAAGAAAGAATAAAAAATAAATCGAATGGTACCGTGTCGATCGTATGGTATACAACTTTGATTTTTCTTTTATTTAATTTTGTAGAACCATTTATTAGATTCTCTAACACTATAGTTCAACCTATTTAATGAAAAAGTATTCACTTAGCCCATTTCTTCATTCAAATATTCGGATAAAATGACAATTTGTACTATTACGGACACTCCTTCATGCAATTATAACCACTTTCGAATTCCGTAGTCTCGCTCAATTCCTCTATTTTGTGATATAGTATCAAATAATCCATCTAATATTGGTGTACACTTCATTGACTGAACACTACGCGTGTTATCTAAAGTAAAAGATATTCTTGACAATTAATTGTTGTTAACACTTATAAGTTTTGCAATCCTTTTTGTATTATAATTTTGCAAATCTAAATATTATATCTAAGGAAATTCAGCACGTGAAGTTTGAATTTATAAATATTTTAACTTATGTAATATGATTAATAGGATTGCTTAAATGTCTCAATAATATAATCAAATAATTTTCCTATATTTGGAAATAATCCTACCCGTTTGAACTTATTAGTCATTATTAGACCTTCACCGAATTTATGTGAACAAAATTATCCGAATTCATTATACCTTATTTTATGAGTATGTCGAACTTTTTTTCTTCTTATTTTTGTTGAACTGACATTTTCTAAACTTACATGAGCTTATTAATTTTAATAAGATTTTATGTGAGTTTATATGAATTTGACTGAATTTATTGAACTTTTTTTGTTTTAAATAAGGAACTAAACAGTAAACAGAATGGTTCTATATCGTATAGTATATCACTTTGGTTAGTTGTTCTTTTTTTAAAATTTGTAGAACCATTTATTAGATTCTCTAACAGTATAGTTCAACCTTTCTAATGAAAAAATATTCGCTTAACCCATTTCTTCATTCAGAGAATCATATAAAATGACAATTCGCACTATTACTGTCTACTGTCACTCGTTCATGAAACCATTACCACTTTCGAGTTTCGTAGTATTGCTCAACCCCTTTCTTTTGTGATATTACAATATCAATTAACCCATCTTATGTTGGTCTACACTTCATTGATTGAACATCGCGCATGTTATCTAAACTTCTAGCTTTTATATAAAATTAGTTTTATATTGAGGTATGATCATTGGGAGATCCTATATCATATAAAATTAGTTATACATATAGATAGATATCCAATAAAGTTGGGAAAGTAGCTCTATAATATTTGATGAGCTAAGATTTATAAGTGCACTTGAAGCTGTTATATTATAAATGCCAAGTGTTTTAACTATTTTGTGCATCAAACGTCCATTCACCTTTGGATTTTACGTGTTAATTTGATGGTTGCACTTTAAAGTCTACTTCCTCCGTTTCTTAAAGATCTTTCCTCTTTTCGTTTAAGTGCATTTCCAAAAGATCTTCCCTCTTTTACTTTATTCCTTATTTGGAATTTTTTTCCCCTTTTTACCCTCTCATGCCCCTGTCATATGGTCCACCATTACATGATTAATTCAATTTTACTCTCCTTCTCTTTCCTACTTTAACCTTTTTTTATTTGTTTATTTATCTTAACCCCTTTCTCTCTCCTACTTTACCCACCCCACACAAATGGATCCTCCTTGGTATCTGTAAGAACAGTAACAAGGAAGATCTTTAGGAAACGGAGTTAGTATAACATTAAAGTTCAATTTTTTTGTCATTTTTTTCGAACTCTTATCTATTTTTGCACATTGTAATGTATTCAAATCTTCAAATATAACTATTACTGAATTAGATATAATCGCAACGTATCATATAGCAATTCATAACTAAATAATGTAAATTACACCTATATAATTAAATCTACTAAATATATGAGTATATATATCATTATTTAAGAATTGAATTATAAGAAATGTTATATTTGTGTTTTAGGAGCATGAACTCGTGCATTACTATACTTTATGCTGCAAAATTCTCAATAAGTCGATACGTTATCATACGGGCGATAATACTTTGATAATTCTCTAAGTTTTATATTTAAAAGATATTTTGAAAAATAGAAAATTATCGGGATGTTATAGTAACAATAAAAAAAGAAGAGAGTATTTGATAATTATGAAAGATAAGTAAATATCAAATAAATATTACACAATCATTGCCAACTGGAATCTATCATATCATTCATACGTTTGATAATTGATTCCATCCCGATAATCACGTTTGATAGTGCCTTCCATTGCCATATATACAGTTCCTATCTAATAGATTACCAAGGATTAGGGTGGTAAATAAATTGTATTACTATAATTGTATTACAATCCACCATTATGGTATTACACAATTTTAACTCTTTCCACCTTTTGTAGGTAAGTTAAATATTTGTATTACAACCATGGTATTATTATAGTATACAATTGAATTAATTGTCATGGTATATAAATGACGAAATAGCATAGTATAAAGAACTTATTGTCATGATTTTTTTAACTTAATAGTCTGATTTAAGAAATTTTATTACAATCACGACAAAAATAAAGATGAAAAATAATGCTAAACATTGTTACAAAAAACTCTAATGCAATCCCGTGCAAAAATAGTATCTAGTGAATATTTAAAACACAATAAGTACTCGAAATTATGTGATTCCGCATTAGTTTGTAAACTAAACTAATTATCACGTTGATTTTGTGGCTTTAATTGGTAGATTAACTTAAAAAGTAAAGGAAAAGATTGGGAAAGAAATCAATCAAAATTCGAGATCACCTCTTCTTTTTTATAACAACTAGATTTTTTTGCACGCGATGCGTGCTTGAATTTTTTTCAAAACAGAAACTCGATTTTCTTCGGCATAAGAACCAAAATTTGAACATTAGACATACAAAGTATAATTGTTTTTAGTTGCAAATTTTGATTGGTTTAGTTTCTGTCACTTAAGTCTCTCACCATTCTTTTTTTTTTTTTACTTTTCAAAGTTAAATTCTATGAACAAAATAGAAATTTTATTGAATTTATTTGTGATTTCTAATATTATAACTTTTTAGTTGATTTTTGAATTAAGTACAATACTTCATAAATTGTAAAGAAAGTGGACACTTTCATTTCAAGTCAATTTTTTCATAGGTTGTAGTTTGGATGTGAATTTTTAAGTTTTTATAAAGTTTCCTCATTTTAGTGATTTGCATAACATAAATTATGCTATTTTATGATTTTAGTTGACTTGTGACTTGTGAGTGATTGTTATAATTATATTTTTGGTATTTTTGTTGGAAGCCCCCTTTGATTTGTAAGTGAATTTTTGTAATTTAGAATGGGAAAGGGGCAAAATAGGCATTTCAAAAAAGGACACCATTGCTCCCCCCTTCCCTTATATAATAGAGATTATGGGCATGTAATAATAATAAAAAACTGTAAATTCCTTAGCTTCCTAGTATGTCGTTTACACTATTTCATACAAATTAACTATGACCATAATATCTTTTCAAAAAATAAAACTATGGCCATAATATATATATTATATATATAATATAATATATATATATATATATATATATATATATATATAATATATATATATATATATATATATATATATATATATATATATATATATATATATATATATATATATAAAGATTGATATAGAGGAAACTAATGAAACTAATAACAAATTGTGTTACAATCACGACAAAAATAAGATGACAAATAATATTAAACATTGTTACAAAAAACTCTAATGCGATCCCACGCAAAAATGTTAAGCAACCACGTGAGATATGATACACTATTTCATTCCACAAGCCATGAATAACGAATTGATATTTCCATCTGATGTTGCGACGAATTCACCTTCTACAGAAAATTGGATGTTGTTGCAAACTGTGAATGATTGCTTGACGTAATTTTTTTTTCTGAAATGATGTATGAAAACATGTTTAGGGTTTATGAATTTTGATGTTGTAGTGCAATGCAAATATGATTAGGGTATTTATAGTGCAATATAAATGTTGTTTTTTTACTCGATTTTTTTAAAAAAATTAATAAAATATCATTAAATCACGAATTTTCATATTAAAGCTTGATTGAATCAATCCCTAAACTCACATCATTCAAATTAGGAATGATTTTGATTTAGGTGATCAACTTGCACATGATTGAAGATTGTAATTGCTTGTTTTCATGTGGAGTGAATCTCCAAAATTTTCGGCCAAAATTTAAACATGATCGGAGATTATAAAAACCGACCTTGCCTTTTTTATTCCACAATTTACGCTAATCATCAATAATTACCTCAAATCATCCCTAATTAAGGCAATTAAATTTCCAAAATATTATAATTTTCAGATTCCACCTAGGCAAAGCCTACGTGGACACCCTAGATGAGAGTTTTACATTCCTCATGCTCTACAATTACTCGGTAATTGTGAGCTTGACACATAGAATTTTTCATTTTGCTTTAGGTAATAATATAGATTAGTACACCCCCATTTTCCAATTCAATTCCCTTTTCCTCTCAACCTCTTCTCTCACTTCTTTCCCTTATCCCAACATTTTCCTCATTTCCCAATTTTTCCCTCTCGCTCCGTATGCCCACCATTGAGATCAACCACCATTGTTCTTGGAGAAGAACCTTAATTTCAGAGAAATTATGGTCACCATTGTTTTACGATTTGAATTTGGAGTCATTCTTTTGTGCCACTTCTACCATCCCGAAGCATATGAAATCACTTTGCCATGGTACATCTATACAACCTTAACGTTCATGCGACGTATAAATATATACCACAAATCCTTTATTTTTAGAAGGTAAAGTCAACATTAGTGAACTAGTTAACTTTTATATTATTGCTTGAAATTCCTTTTCACGTTCTTATGTGCAGATAAATGACAATTTTTTTTTTTTTTGGAAAATTTGCTTGGAATAATCCCACCTTTGGTCAATCTTCCAAATATAATTCCACCTTTGGATTATTCTGGAATAATCTTACCTTTGCTTACTAAATTGAGTTTTTGGTCCCAATAACCTATAACTTGGCAAACCAGTAAGTTTTCCCTCCTAGACCCCGCCCCAGCCACCAGACCACAAACCAGCCACCAGGCCCCGACCCCCTCTTTGTCCCCGTCGCCGCTTCTCTCTTTCTCTTGTCTTTCTCCTCTTTGAGGATTTCAAGGTGGTGTGAATGGTGGAGATGGTGGTGCGACGGGGGGAGGGGTGGGGGCTGCGACAGGGGGAGGGAAAGGCGGCTCTGCGACAAGGGGAGGGGAACGAGAGGGGTGGTTGCGACAGGGGGAGGGGTAGGGGTTGCGACAAGGGGAGGGGAAAGGTGGTGCTGCGACAAGGGGAGGGGAGCGGGAGGGGTGGCTGCGACAGGGGGAAGGGGGGATGGGATCACTACAAAAAAAAGTCCATTTAGAGACGGACAAAATCCGTCCCTAAATAGGTCAAATCCGTCGCTATATGGGCTTAGAGACGGATTTAGAGACGGATATTGTCCCTCTCTAAAACCCTTGTCGCTAATTCGAGTTAGAGACGGATTTCCAAAATCCGTCTCTAAAGTTTAGAGACGGATTTTGGAAATCCGTCTCTAAGCTTAGAGACGGATTTAGGAAATCCGTCTCTAAACTTAGAGACGGATTTTTAAAATCCGTCTCTAAGCTTAGAGACGGATTTTGCAAATCCGTCTCTAAACTAGAGACGGATTTCCAAAATCCGTCTCTAAACTTAGAGACGGATTTCCAAAATCCGTCTCTAAACTAGAGACGGATTTCCAAAATCCGTCTCTAAACTTAGAGACGGATTTTGGAAATCCGTCTCTAAGTTTAGAGACGGATTTTGGAAATCCGTCTCTAAATTCGCTGAAAATATAAAATATATAAACGAAATTAACAAGCGATAGTTCCTAATATTATCATGATTATATTTAATCACCTATTATTACCTACCTAGTTCAAGTTGATCTCATTACCATTTAGGAATATCCCTTAATTAAACCCGGTTCAGCTCTACAAGGGAAAGGATAAGAAGACTCCACAGTCGCAAGAATCGCTGTTCGTAGGAATCGAACTTGTAACCTCAAAGAAACGAGAAGACGCTCCAACCAACTACACCAAATACAACTTGTATACTTCTCTACATAATATTGGTAATATGTAGAAGATATATTAGAGACGGATTTTTAAAATCCGTCTCTAATTTAGAGACGGATTTTCAAATCCGTCTCTAAATTAGAGACGGATTTTAAAATCCGTCTCTAACTTAGAGACGGATTTGAAAATCCGTCTCTAACTTAGAGACGGATTTGAAAATCCGTCTCTAAATTAGAGACGGATTTCTAAAATCCGTCCCTAAATTAAAGAAGCGCAATCAAATATTCGTATTTGAATTTAGAGACGGATTTTTAGAATCCGTCTCTAAATTTAGAGACGGATTTTAACAATCCGTCCCTAAATTAGAGACGGATTCTAAAAATCCGTCTCTAAATTAGAGACGGATTTTGAAAATCCGTCTCTAAATTAAATAGGTGGAGTAAAATATTCATATGTAAATTTAGAGACGGATTTTGAAAATCCGTCCCTAAAGTTAGAGACGGATTTTTTAAATCCGTCTCTAACTTTAGAGACGGATTTTTAAATCCGTCTCTAACTTTAGGGACGGATTTTCAAAATCCGTCTCTAAATTTATCTCGAGACGGATTTTTTAAATCCGTCTCTAATTTAGGGACGGATTTTTAAAATCCGTCCCTAAAGTTAGAGACGGATTCAAAAATCCGTCTCTAATTTAGAGACGGATTTAAAAAATCCGTCTCTAAATAAATTTAGAGACGGATTATCAATATTCCGTCTCTAAATTAGAGACGGATATATATCCGTCTCCAAAAATCCGTCGCTATATAAGCTTTTTTTTGTAGTGGATGGGGAGGGGGGCTGCGACAAGGGGAGGGGATTAGGGGGCTGCGACGGGGGAGGGAGGGGAGGGGGCTGGGATAGGGGAGGGGATTGGGGGGCTGCAACAAGGGGAGGGGAGGGGGAGGGGGCTGCGACAGGGGAGGGAGGGGGAGGGGGCTGCGACAGGGGGAGGGGGTGGGGCAACAGTGAATTGGGGTGGGGGTGGGGGCTGCTGGGGGTGGGGCAACAGGGAAAGGGGTTTGGTAACCTGTTGTTACCGGTCACTATTTTCTTGGAACCAAAAACTCAATTTATTAAGCAAAGGTATGATTATTCCAGAATAATCCAATGGTGGGATTATTTTTGGATGATCGGCCAAAGACGGTATTATTCCAGGCAAATTTACCTTTTTTTTCATGAGTCTCATATTGGGGTATATTATTTTAGATTAATTTTCTAATAATATTCGATAATAACATGCCAATCCCATGAAAGCTCCTCGTTTCATAAAAAAGTTTGTTGGATGGCCCGCCCACTCTATTATGGACTTGATGTTCTCAAAATACACCATTATACCTGTATGAGACAACATGCCCTAAATATATCATTTATCTAACCAAATTTCATACTCAACTTTGCATACATTATAATAGTAACTTAAAAAAAAACTTTCTCTTTCTACTCAAGAGTTTCCTCTTTCTCAAGTTTCTTTCACTATAGTGAGCCTCTTTCTCAAGTTTTTTCTGTGCTTTTGTTGTTCCCATGCAAACACTAGCACAAGATTTATTGCTCGCGTTAGTTGCCCTACCTGAAATCAAAGGAACGTTTTAGTTTCGCCAATCACAAAAGTTTCCTTTTACTGAAAATAGTGAGAAATCTTTAGGTTTCACAGTAGGTTTGTATTAGGTTTTACTGAGTTAAGCATAAATACGAGCCCTAAGTTTTAGTACTTTTCACTAATTGGGGACTCTAAGTTTTTTTTTCACCCTTAGAGTACTATGACCACTCTCACGCTATATTTTAATTAGTTGTGGTTAAAAACTTAGTACCTTGAGTTAAAAACTTAGTACCTTGAGTTAAAAACTTAATACTTAGGGTTATCATTGTTTTGGTTGTTATTTGCGTCTGGAAATTGATCAAATTGCTAATATCCCGCTCAAAAAAAAAAAAATTTGCTAATATCAAGTTTCACTTTCTTTTACTCTCTTTTGTTAACTTGGATTTAACTCACTTAAGCAAAAAAAATGCAAAAACATAGTACCATCAGATCTAAAACTTAATATCTTTTATAAAAATTTAGTCCCTAAAGCAAAAACTTGATTAAATATAACTGTAACAACCAAAAACTTAAACGTTTTGGGAATAAAATCTTGACAAAAAAGAAAGCTAATAAATGACCCAACAAACACCATGCAACTCCATGCAACTATGAACAAACAGGAAAGCTAATTAGCTTGCATCATCCTATCCCCATGCATCAATATAAGAGCAAAAGAGCAACACCTGCATAAAATGAAACAACCAGCAACTTTTAAAATCATTTACTTGTTCATAGATAGTTATGCTCTGTTATGCTCATAGATAGTTGGCATTTTTCTTCAATATAAAGCATAATTTATACTGAAAACCTTAATTAATTAAAAACGAACAATTTCATCATCAACTGAATTGCTACAGTTCAATGATATTTTCATGAATAAAACTTAAAATTTATAGAATAAAACGATTAATAAACCCTAACCCTAACATATAATATTGAAAAAGTTGAGTAATTGAAACAAAAAATAAAAAACTTTGGAGCAACTTACCTAAAACTGGGAGCAGCAAGAGTGCGAAATTGGAAGCAAAAACTGAGTTTGGATCAACAATAGTCTGACCTTAGCTTTGGGAAGCTTCTTGAACAGAGGAGATAAAAGAAAGTGAAACTTGTATTTGCAGTTTGATCAATTCAAGACGCAATTAACAACCAAAGGAATGATAACCCTAGGTATTAAGTTTTTAACTCAAGGTACTAAGTTTTTAACCCCAACCAATTAAAATATAGGGTAAGAGTGGTCATAGTACTCTAAGGGTGAAAAAAAAAACTTAGAGTCCCCAATTAGTGAAAAATACTAAAACTTAGGGCTCGTATTTATGCTTAACTCGGTTTTACTAGGTTTGCATTTGTTTTCCATGCAAAGACAAACTAATGAATGCCGACCATTTTTCAGGCTATTCGTTTCATTTACTCTGGTATCTCAGTTGAGTTAGTGTATTTATTGTGCTCTTAAGGTTTCAAAATCTATCTTCCATTACTTCACAGTCTTTGTTCATTTCGTCTACTGGTTTTCAATTTATTAGCCATAAACGGCTTTCCTTTATTACTGATAAATGCAAGAAAATAGTGAATTTCGTATTTATCGTGTGGGAGTATTAATTGAACCACCTCCAAATATGCCTTCCCTCAACAATACAAGTTGGAATTATGCAGTACTGGGCTATTTTTTGGCCCTTAGCCTCCTTCCCCTATGTTAGTGGAAAAGGTTTAATTAGCACTCAATGGCTCAAGCAAGGACCAATTACGGTCCAAAGAACTGGGAATTACTATGTGTTTACATGCGCACATCGAGAGGATGTAGAAGCTCTCATCCAACAATCCATAATAGATGCACAAATTACAACTTTTCATCAATGTCATTGATTGGCGGTTCCGCAGAGCATGAATTTCAAACATGTCCGGTTATATGTTCGAGTTTCAGGTCTTCCTTTGGGCTATCTCTCTAGTGCATGGGTGCATGCAAGCGCTTCATCATGATGGTTTTATCGAAGAGATGGAGGACAAAGTTTCAGATCTACCTTGTGAGCCGCAGTTTCGTGCTCGGATGCTTTTGGACTTATCTAGGCCTCTTTTATCTAGTTGGCTTCTTCCTCTTTATGATTCTCAAGTCATTTGGGTTTATTTTAGGTATTAAGGGGTCTTTAGATTTTGCAAGAAATGTGGGTGTGTTGGTCACTATACTAGGGCTTATAATTTGTCTAACCATGAAGCTCGTGGAAGATTCATATTAATTAGAGTGGCTGAATTAGAATCATCAGGAAGAAGGGTTCTATATAGTCCAATGAACTTGGCATACTACGCAAATATTATTGAGGGCTTGCCTGATTTTGATTTAGGATACTCAAGTTGGTATGTTTTAGACTATTGAAAGGGATGATGAGTATCCGTTGCATAGAAGATGCCCATCTGCAAGTGATGATGAAAATAGGAAAGCCTTTGTTTGAAGTTTTGGGTATTAGTGAGTGGGTGAATCAACCATCTGCAACTCCCACTTAAGATATGGAAAGAGATGCTCCAGTGTATTAGATGCAACAAGAGAATTCAGGCTTACTAGATGATGTTTCCAATTAAGGATAATTTAGCCTTCCAAAAGCAATTCAATCTAGACTTCATGCAACTCACTCTCTAAGAACTGTTCAAAGTGATAGTCAGCAAAATGTTTAGTATCACACCATGCGCATGATGATTGGCTCATGCACGTCAAATTCTCTGGAACCTTTTGGATTCATTTCAAGCTCGTTCTCGAGTACATCCCTCGCCTTTTCGACATTCGCCGAACTCGCATTTTTCAACATATAGCAGCTCGTCACCCTCTAATCTTTATCAACAACGTGAAATTGATCCACCAAACTCACCTCAATTTCTAGTAACTCTTTAGGTTATCGAAGGATTTCATATATTCATCCTCTCTTTTGCCAGCAAAGAGGAAACCATCTCCTTACTTAGTTAGAAGCGAATTTGAGGGTGCAGGAGTAACGAATTCTCATCCAAGCTATAATGAGACTGACTATGCCACATAAAGAAGAAGAATGCGTTGGGAGAGTTGGGAAAGCAAGGGGGGTTATTATGTGGTGGAAGGATAAGGAAGAATTAAAATTGCATCTAAAAGCCATTACAGACATTGAAATGGCTCAAGATCTTAGGGTAGAACTTCGGGAGAGAGGAGATTACATCAAGGTCCTCAAACAAAAGGCATGCTCTTGACATGTCCACCAACGTTATGAAAAAGCTTACGGGAGTTGCATCTGTTGAACCCTAGTTTTGATGATGACAAAGAAACAAAGATACAAACTAAGTAGTGAACTAATGAGTTATTCAAGTGTATTGTGTTTAAGGTATCAATGAAAGGAACTGGGAGAATACGAAGTCAAGGAAGAAGTGAAGAGAGGATTTCAAAGGCTAAGTAAAGAAGTTTCTATAAGTTGATACTGGAGCAAGCATTGGATCAAGAAGAATAGAAGTTAGGCGTTTTATTTCTAGTTCCAATGTAAAGGAACAAAGTAAGAATGGTAAGGAATAGTGGCAGCATTATTTGTGAATGAGAGTTTGTTCCTTTGTAAGGAACAAACTAAGTGGCACTAAACGAATATGTTAAAGGAGCTTTATTAATAAAAGGAACTAGACTTAGGCGTGCAAAAGTATAACGGTTAAAATGCAATTGAGTAAGTCATGCCTAAATTATAGGAAATTAGTTTTATCTAATTTCAAATGATAAAATCAGTTTTAAAAAGAAAATCGTTTGAAGAAAGATTTTGTTTTTCGGAAATAAGAAGAAAATAAATATCCGGTTTTAGAAAGAATTTGTTTAAAAGATATTATTTTCTTAAAGATTAAAAATTCAGTTTTAAAGATAAAAATGTTTTTATAAAACTGATTTTCGGATAAAGCTCAAGGAACTCCTATTACTTAGGAGTAATGGCTAAAATATATCCACGTTCATTTTAGATCATGGGATCATGGGACATGATGTAAACGTGTTCCTTAGGGGAAGGAACATCATGGGTTAATGGACTTAACATGTAATCAGTTTTAATCCCACGTTCTTCATGATATACTATAAATATAGAAGTCTAATAAGTTCCAAATTGTGTCTGACTAAGTAATTAAGTGAGTTTAACTAATTAAGTGTCAGTGCCTTCATTCTCTCATAATAGCCATTTGTTCTTTGCTTTCTTACTCTAATTCCACTAAGCTTATTTCGATCAATTGTATTTTGGTTTTTGGGGTAAGGGAACTTTGAGTGAAGTTCTGTAAGAGAAGGCTTTGAGTGAAGCTTGTATGAGTGAGAAAACTTCGAGTGAAGTTGAGAGGAACTCTGTTAAGGGAACAGTGGCTCAGGAACTTGAGTTTAGGAACTCAAGGTGTGGCTCGAGTTAGAATTAGGTTGTAACAAAGTTGTTTGGCCTAATTAGTGAAGAGTTGAGTTTAAAATCCCTAGTGGTCGAGGTTGTTTCTTCTTGTTAGGCCCAAGAAGTTTTTCCTCGTAAAAATCCCTTGTTCTCTAGCTTGTTTATTCGTTTAAGTTTTAATTTCCGCAAAAATTACGTTTATTTCTACACCTACAATTCACCCCCCCTCTTGTAGTGTTCCTAGGGAAATAACAATTGGTATCAGAGCTAGAACTCACGTAAGATAGGAAACCCTATTGAGAAAAAGATCCAAGGAACAATGAATACCACCGAGAAACTTGAAGAAGGTTATTCCACTCAAAGGCCTCCTATGTTCAATGGGAAGTACTACAACTATTGGAAGAACCGCATGGAGATATTCATCAAAGCTGAAAACTATCAGGTATGGAGAGTCATTGAAGTTGGTGATTTCGAAGTCACAACTACAAATGACAAAAATGAGGTAACTCTAAAACCCCTCTCTGATTATGACAAATCTGATTTTGAAAAAATGGAAGTAAATGCCATGGCTATTAAAGTTGCATTGTGGACTTGGACCCCATGAACATAATAGGATCATGGGATGCAAATCCGCAAAGCAAATATGGGATTTACTAGAAGTAACCCACGAAGGAACTAATGAAGTTAAAAGATCGAAAATTGATTTACTTATGAATCAATATGAACTGTTCTGCATGAAATCTAAGAAAAGCATCCGAGACATGTTTACTCGTTTACTAACATTATTAATGAGTTGGCTTCTCTTGGAAAGTTTATTTCATCTGAGGAACAGGTTCGAAAGGTTCTTAGGAGTCTTCCTAAGGACAGATGGATGGCTAAAATCACTGCTCTTCAAGAAACAAAAGACTTCACTAAGTTCAACTTAGAACAGCTGGCAGGGTCACTTATGACTCATGAGCTTCACCTTGATACTGAATATGGTGAAAGCTCCAAATCAAAATCAATTGCTCTCAAAGCAGATGATGAAGATGATTCGACTCAGAAGAAGAAGAAGCAGCCCTCATGGTTCGAAAATTTCGAAAGATGTACAGGAACATGAAGAATGGAAACTTCAAAGGTAAAACTAAGAAATTTTCTAACAAAGCTGCTTGTCATAAATGTGGTAGTACAGATCACTTCATCAAGGAATGTCCTCTTTGGGAAAATGACAAAACCAAAGAAAGGAACAAGGAACGCTTTGCTGAAAGGAACAAAGAATCAAAAGCACCTTTCTCTAAGGCAAATGTGCGAAAGCTATGATAGCTGCTTGGGGAGATTCAGAGACGGAAGAAGAAGAGGAACAACCAACTGAAGAAACAGCAAACCTTTGCCTCATGGCAAACACTGACGAAAAAGAAGATGAAGAAAAAGTTGAGGTAAGTCAACATGGACTTGAGTCAGACTTAGATGGTAAAACTAGGCCTGAAATATATGATCTTCTTTATGATGCAATTCTTGAATGTAGAGATGAACGTGAAAAACGTGAACAAATGGAACAAGCCTTAAAATCTTGCAAGGAACACATAAAATGGCCTAAGAAAATGTGAACAGATGTTGAAACAGATGGGGTTCCTACAACTAACACCTAGTTGATTTTTGAAGGTTGGAGTGAGGGGGAACAACACATGGTATCTCGATAGTGGTTGCTCCAAGCACATGACAGGAGACAAAACGAAGTTTCTCTCACTCACAACCTATGAAGGTGGAAGTGTAACATTTGGTGATAATAAGAAAGGTAACATAGTTGCTATGGGTAAGGTCGGTAAGTCACCACTACACTCCATTGAAAATGTATTTTTAGTTGAAGGTCTAAAACATAATCTATTAAGCATTTCTCAATTCTGTGACAAAGAAAATACTGTAAAATTTGATAATGAAAAATGCTTGATCATCAACATTAAAACTAAGAAGGTTATCTTGGAAGGAACAAGGAAAGGGAACACATACATTGTGGATCTAGACCTTGTTCCTCAAATCAATTTAACTTGTCTTAGTGTTATTGAAGATGATTCACTTCTTTGGCACAAGCGTCTAGGACATGCTAGCTTTTCATTACTTGAGAAACTTAGATCAAAAGATCTTGTTTTAGGATTACCATCCATAAAATTTCATATTGATCAAGTTTGTGATGCATGTGCACGAGGCAAGCAAGTAAGATCTTCTTTCAAATCTAAAACGATTGTAAGTACCACTAAACCATTAGAATTAATTCATATGGACTTATGTGGACCCATGAGAATTCAAAGCAGAAGTGGAAAGAAGTATGTACTTGTGATTGTTGACTACTCTAGATACACTTGGGTTATTTTTCTCACTAGTAAAGATGAAACTTATGATAAGTTCCTTGTCTTTGCTAAAAGAGTTCAAAACTTAAGTGGGCATAAAATAATGCACATTAGATCAGATCATGGCAAGGAATTCGAAAATTATAAATTTGATGACTTAAGCAGAGATAATGGCCTAGATCATAATTTTTCTGCCCCTAGAACACCACAACAAAATGGTGTTGTAGAAAGGAAAAATAGAACTTTGGAGGAAATGTCTAGAACCATGTTAATTGCTAGTGAACTTCCAAGGAACTTTTGGGCTGAAGCTGTTAATACTGCTTGTCACATAATAAATCGTGCCATGATGAGACCTATCATTAATAAAACTCCTTATGAACTTTATTTTGGAAAGAAACCAAATATCACATATTTTAGAACATTTGGTGCAAATTATGTGCATAATAATGGAAAAGATAATCTTGGAAAATTTGATGCAAGGAGTGATGAAGCAACATTTTTAGGATACTTCACATAGTAAAGCTTATAGAGTATATAACAAAAGAACTATGTGTGTTGAAGAAAGCATTCATGTAATCTTTGATGAATCTGACAATATAAATCCAAGTATACAGGTTGATGACTATGAGATGGGTTAGCACAACCAAGTACAAGGAACAGATTCACAAGAAGAAGAAGAAGTGAAAGAGGAAAGGAACGAGGAATTTGAAAATAATGACATCAATGAGTTCCTGTTCCTCAAGGAGGAGAAGATGCTCCTGTTCCTCAAAATGAAGGAACTGAGTCCACTGAGGCTAACAGAGGAACAACTGAGCAGAGTTCCTCATCTACTCAAGGAACTCATGAGGAACAACATGTTCCTATAAGAGAGTTTCAACCAAAACCTTGGAGATTACAAAAATCACAATCAGCGACATATCCAAAGGTACGCAAACTAGATCTCAGTTAAGGAACTTTTGTGCATTTCATGCGTTCCTATCAATGATGGAACCAAGAAATCATGAAGAAGCCTTAACTGACTCTGATTGGATTACTGCAATGCAAGCTGAATTAAATGAGTTTGAAAGAAACAAGGTATGGCATCTAGTTCCCTCATCTAAACAACAAAAGTAATTGGCTTAAAATGGGTGTTTAGAAACAAACTAGATGAATATGGAACCATTGTAAGAAACAAAGCTAGACTTGTAGTAAAAGGTTATAATCAACAAGAAGGAATAGATTATGAAGAAACCTTTGCTCCTGTAGCTAGATTAGAAGCCATTAGAATTTTAATTGCATTTGCTGCTTACATGGGATTAAAACTATATCAAATGGATGTTAAGTGTGCATTTTTAAATGGCTATCTAAAGAAGATGTATATGTTGAACAACCCCCTGGCTTTGAAAATAATAATCTCCCAAATCATGTCTACAAGCTTGATAAAGCTCTTTATGGGTTAAAACAAGCACCTAGATCATGGTATGAGAGATTATCAAAGTTCCTTTTAGAAAACAATTTTAAAAGAGGAAAGGTTGATAAAACCTTGTTCCTAAAATCTAAAGGAACTGAATTTTGCTTGTTCAAATATATGTTGATGACATCATATTCGGAGCTACTAATGAAACATTGTGCAAAGAATTCTCAAGTCTCATGAGAATGAATTTGAAATGAGTATGATGGGTGAGTTAAATTTCTTTCTTGGATCAAAATCAAACAAACTGAAAAGGGAATAATTGTTCACCAACAAAAATACATAAAGGAACTATTAAAGAAATATGGCCTCGAAAATTCAAAGATAAATCACACTCCTATGGGAACTTCAACTAGATTAGATGAAGACTCCATAGGAACAAGTGTTGATCAAACAAAATATAGAGGAATGATTGGTTCACTTTTGTATCTAACTGCTAGTCGTCCAGACATAGCTTTCAGTGTTGGTTTGTGTGCTAGATTTCAAGCAAATCCAAAGGAGTCTCACCTACTGCTGTAAGAGAATTCTTAGATATCTTAAAGGAACAGATGATCTTGGACTCTACTATCCAAGAAGTGATACATTCGAACTAAAAGGATATGCAGATGCAGATTATGCTGGAGATCTTGTAAATAGGAAAAGCACCTCAGGTATGGCACAATTCCTTTGTCATAGTTTAGTTTCTTGGAGTACCAAGAAACAAAACACAGTTGCTTTATCCACTGCTGAAGCAGAATATGTAGCAGCTGCTGCATGTTGCTCTCAAATGCTTTGGATAAAACAACAACTTAGTGACTATGGAATAAACTTTGATTGTGTTCCTATTTATTGTGACAATACAAGTGCTATCAGTATTTCTAAAGATCCAGTGCATCACTCTAGAGTTAAGCATATACATATCAGACATCACTTTTTAAGAGAAAATGTTGAAAAAGGTTTGATAAACTTGAGTTTTGTCAAACTGATCAGATTGCTGATATACTAACTAAGCCTTTCAAAGGATAGATATGAAAAATTAAGGCTTGAGTTAGGTTAATAAAATTAAGTAATGTTGTTCCTATCATTCCCCCATGTTTGAATCAATTTGAGTGACTTTGTGTGTAAAATAATTGTGTTTAATTGCCTAAGACCATTGCAAATTGGAATGTGAAAACATAAACATGAATTCAAAGAAATTAAACAACTCACAAATGTCACATAATACTCCCCTTACTGTTCCTAAGGTTAAGAAACATGCATGATATGAAGGACATTGATATGTAGCATTAGTTGTTCCTATAGCACAAGTTCCTTAGTATTTATTTTCTTTCAAAAAATTTAAAACTCGTAAAAAGTCGAAAAATCCGAAAAATACCAAAATAAAAGGAATCAGATTTAATTAAATCTTGATTCTTATTTATCACCTTTTCGTTTTCTTTCTCTTTTTATTTTTTGCTTTATTTTTCCCGCGTGTAATAATCACTACTACATGCAAAACTCCATCCTTCATTTCTCTTTATTAGAAATCGTGTTCCTCAAATCTCTTCATCTTCACCATAGCCGAAACCTTAATCACACCTCTTGATATCCCATAAAAACCTCAAATCTTTCTCAAATCATGGCAAAAACTTCACGAAATTCTCCCTTTCCCACATCAAAAACTACCAACACTTCAAATATGGAAAATACTTCATCTCCAACCAAAACCCTTGAAACCGCCTTTAAGGCATGGAATTCTTGTTTGAATTCGCCTTTAATAATGCTCTTGTTCCTTTAGCTATGGATGAATTCTGTGCTAATTTTGTCAACACTAATGGTATTTGCACTACTGAGGTTAGAGGAAAGAAAATTAGGTTTAATCAAGCCACATTAGGGAAAGTTTGGGAAGTTCCTTGCAAAGGAACTGATTTGTACTTTAAACGGAAAGGAACTGTTTCTTTTCCGAATTTTCCTCAAGACAAAATTTTAGAATATTTTGGAGGAACTGCTGGTCAAAACAAACTAAACCATAACCTACTCTTTCCCCTTCACAAAGTACTATTCAATTTGGTATGGAGAGCACTCATTCCTCAAACTGAAAAGAGGAATGAAGTGGGTCTCCTGGATATGTGTTACATGTTTTGCTTGGACCACCACATTCAAATCAATTTCCCTTCCCTCTTCATTCAACATCTAACCCACTGTATTGAGAACAACTGTGTGATTGGTTACGGTGCTTTGATAACTTCCCTACTTCATCACTTTGAAGTGAGACTTACTGGTTGGACTACAGTAGGTGTAAAACAAGGGAACATTTTAAATGAAAAGACTTTAAATGGACTTGGTTTGTCTGTCCAAGAAGGAGTCCTCACTCAAGGGAGGATAGTTCCAAGTTCCTCAATTAAAAGAAAATTGCCTAAAGTTGACATAGAGGAGGAAGACAATGATGTTATCTTGGAGGAACCTGTTCCTAAACCGGAGGAACCTAAACCTAAGAGGCGCAAACACATTGCTACCAAGCCTAAAGTTTCTGTTCCTTAGCGGGTGAGGAAGAGCAATCGCTTAAAAATTGCTTCAAATGTTTCTGTTCCTTCCAACAAGGACTTTCCTTTAGTCCTTTCGGATAATGAGGAACAGGAACCCTCGACTCTCAAGGAACTTACTCCACCTCCATCTCCTAAACTTTCTGTTCCTTTCACCACACTACCTTCCATTTCTCCCTCATCCTTCTCTGTTCCTTCCAGCTTTGAGCAGTTGAAGGATGAAATAAAAGGCCCAAATCCTTTTGTTTCCACCTCCACAACTCTTCCACCCACACCACCATTCCTTCCTCCCATTTATCACCCTTCACCTTCTGTTTCTATTCCCGGAACAGATGAACCTTCCATACTAACCCCTCCAGTTCCTCCACAAAATCCACCATCTGCCTCAGGTTCCAAGGGTAAGGAACAGGAAACTTTGGATGATGCTAGCTGGGTCAATGATGTTTGTCTTCCTGCTCAACATATGATCAAATTTTATAATCATCTTCATTGGACTTTGGACGCTAAAACTGATACAATGGTGCGTCTTATGAAGAGCTTGAGTGATACAGTTGTTGCGCAACAAAAGAAGATGGACTCTATGGCCCGTGCCTTGGAGGACTTGAAGGAACAAGTTGGTTTCAACCATGGGGTGGTGATGAAGAAATTGGAGGATGTGGTGGAAGAAGAGGTTGTCGAGGAACACCATTCCCCTTCCCAGTCTTAGTTTTTTTTGTGTTGTATCTGTTTCTTTCTTTAAGGAACACATCTTTTGTTTAATCCTTTTTCTTTTCTTTCTTTGTTTTGCTATGGAACAAGTGCTATATAATCAATGACTTTTGCTATAATGACTGTATTTCTAAATGATTTGCATAATTTCTTCCTTGGAATGGCTAGTATTATGTGATTGATGTTTGAGCCAGTTTACTCTTTGATATTCTAACTTAACCACCAATGGTGCTTGTATATTAGTCTTAAGGTGTTAACTCATTTCATCAATACATGAAGCGTCTGTTCTTTTTGAGGATGACAACGGGGGGAAAATTATTTAAGGAACAAACTGTACATAACTTGAAAAAAATTGAAAAATGAATAAAATTAAAAAATGGATAAGGTAAATGAAAAATCAAAATTAGGTTAAGGTAAATGAAAAATCAAAATTTAGTTACTCACATAATTGTGTTTTATTTTTCATTTTCTTCTTTATGTTTTATCATTATCATTCACTTATATTATTTGTTATTTTCCTTAGTTTGTACCTTTGTTGTCATCATCAAAAAGGGGGAAATTGTTGAACCCTAGTTTTGATGATGACAAAGAAACAAAGATACAAACTAAGTAGTGAACTAATGAATTATTCAAGTGTATGGCGTTTAAGGTATTAATGAAAGGAATTGGGAGAATACGAAGTCAAGGAAGAAGTCCAGAGAGGATTTCAAAGGCTAAGTAAAGAAGTTTCTATAAGTTGATACTGGAACAAGCATTGGATCAAGAAGAATAGAAGCTAGGCGTTTTATTTCTAGTTCCAATGTAAAGGAACAAAGTAAGAATGGTAAGGAACAGTGGCAGCATTATTTGTGAATGAGAGTTTGTTCCTTTGTAAGGAACAAACTAAGTGGCACTAAACGAATATGTTAAAGGAACTTTATTAATAAAAGGAACTAGACTTAGGCGTGCAAAAGTATAATGGTTAAAAGTGCAACTGAGTAAGTCATGCCTAAATTATAGGAAATTAGTTTTATCTAATTTCAAATGATAAAATCAGTTTAAAAAGAAAATCTGTTTGAAGTAAAAGATTTTGTTTTTCGGAAAAAGGAAGAAAATAAATATCTGGTTTTTAAGAAAGAATTTGTATAAAAGATATTATTTTCTTAAAGATTAAAAATTCAGTTTTAAAGATAAAAACTGTTTTTATAAAACTGATTTTCGGATAAAGCTCAAGGAACTCCTATTTCTTAGGAGTAATGGCTAAAATATATCCACGTTCATTTTTTAGATCATGGGATCATGGGACATGATGTGAAACGTGTTCCTTAGGGGAAGGAACATCATGGGTTAATGGACTTAACATGTAATCGAGTTTTAATCCCACGTTCTTCATGAGTATTACTATAAATATAGAAGTCTAGATAAGTTCCAAATTGTGTCTGACTAAGTAATTAAGTGAGTTTAACTAATTAAGTGTTAGTGCCTTCATTTTCTCATAATAGCCATTTGTTCTTTGCTTTCTTACTCTAATTCCACTAAGCTTATTTCGATCAAATTGTATTTTAGTTTTTGGGGTAAGGGAACTTTGAGTGAAGTTCTGTAAGAGTAAGGCTTTGAGTGAAGCTTGTATGAGTGAGGAAACTTCGAGTGAAGTTGAGAGGAACTACTGTTAAGGGAACAATGGCTCAGGAACTTGAGTTTAGGAACTCAAGGTGTGGCTCGAGTTAGAATTAGGTTGTAACAAAGTTGTTTGGCCTAATTAGTGAAAGAGTTGAGTTTAAAATCCCTAGTGGTCGAGGTTGTTTCTTCTTGTTGGGCCCAAGAAGTTTTTCCTCGTAAAAATCCCTCTTGTTCCTCTAGCTTGTTTATTCGTTTAAGTTTTAATTTCCGCAAAAAGTTACGTTTATTTCTACACCTACAATTCACCCCCCCTCTTGTAGTGTTCCTAGGGAAATAACATCATCTACATCTGCTGCCACGGTTTTCGATCATGAAGATGATGAAATGGAAATGTGATTCTTAGGGGTATCTGAGAATTCTCCAAATGTCAGGGGCTATTTGAAATTACGTCAAACCTCACAGGTACCTGAGAAAGTTTCTCAAAAATATTTAGAAGAAAGCTAACATCCTAATCGTTATTGCCTTTAGGATCACTATCTTTAGAATGATTAAATTTTAATGTATCTAATTTGTGAATATTTTTAAGTATAAGCAAAAAAGAAATCGGAAACTATATACATATTCATATTTTGGTTCACCGATCCAATCGGTCCCCGTCCGATTTGGTTTAGGTGGTCTTCCTAGACCGGTGCACATCCCTAAGTATACCAACCATGTAGAGCGTTACAAAGACTATAAGCTAGAATTTATTGTAATCTCCTTAGTCAGACTACAAGTTACAGATCACCTTTCAGACTTGATCCTCTTTAGATGTCCTACTAGTAATTTGAGCGGCATTTTCCTTCCATCTAGTAAGGAATGTGACGAAGTTCTCATTGGGGTTTTGTTTAGTTAATTGTAATTCACAAAAGCCAATTAGAAGTTGAGTAGTGTAACTCCTTCACATCTACCTTTTCAATAAAATAATAATTGATAACCAAATAACAACTCATCAAAAGTATTATGGGACGGAGGGAGTAAAGATTAGTGGAATTTTACTATGCATTGTTACGTGGTTGGAGCCAATCCCCCTACTCATGTTATGAAATGTTATATGGGGAAATTTTAAGGAATCATGTAATTCATAAGTTGCAATGGTGATATGTGGTATTTTTGTTGTCAGATTTCAATCTATGGTGAAAGAGGATATGGAACCTGCTAGTAGTCCTCCCTTCTTTGACAATAATTCAGTCATTATAAAGGCTTGGGATCCTAATTTTGATATACGTAGAGATGATATTAGGATTCCTCATACTTGGATTCAATTGAAGTTAGATTTCAAATATTGAGGGGAAGAGTGCATAAATAAAATAGCTAGTTTGCTGGAAAAGTTATTATGGTTGGACCAAGCTACAATCAAAAGATAGAAATTGAAGTATGCTAGGATGATGATTGAGGTCTATCTCAATGAGAAATTTCCTGAGGAAATTTATTTTATCAATAAACTTGATTAGATTGTTACTTTTCAGGTCGTTCATGAGTGGTGTGATTTGTGCTTCATGTAAGGGGATTGTGCATTCAGCTACTTAATATATAAAAATCTTTTGTAACGAAGCAATGGAGACCTAAGCAGTCTCAACTGTGTCTAATGTGGAGAAGAAACATATTCAACCTATCGAATAAGTTGAGCTTCAATTGATTAAAAATGCAACTAGGATGTATATGCCTAGTCTTAAACCTCCTGAACTTAAGAATGACTTTTGATGTCCTTGATGGTGAACAACCTGTAGTGATAGTGGAATAAGTATAATGTATGAAGAACAGAATTGATGAAGTATGAGGTAGCTAGCCTCTTAGGAGTATGGATAAAATTATTGTGTGGAATGTCAAGGGAATTAGCAGCCACCAAAAGCATATGGATGTTAAGAAGTTTCTTAGCATGACAACTATGGGGTTTGTTAGTCTCTTCGTGTCAAAAATCAGTATCAAATGCCTTTATCAAAAGTTGCTCACAAGTTGGTGTTTCTCTTGAAACTCAACATGTCATAAAGGTGGAAGATTGTTGATATATAGCTCGAAATTCAATGAGTTTCCATGTGAGTACTCTATTCACTTCTATTCAGATTGTCCATTGTTTGGTTACTCCTATTAGTAGTAGTTTAAGCAAGTTCCATAATTCTTTCTTGTACGCTTTTGACGAGGCTCAGAATGGCAGCATGATAGGCCTTTGAGAGTTTGTATTAGCAAATTGACGGGGCTTGTATGATTATTGGGGAAATCAATTGTGTGATGAAGCCCGAGGAGACAATTGGAGAAGTAATAAGGCCTTAGGAGATAGAGGCTAATATAGGATGTATGACTAGTTGTGGTGTGCAGGATATGAGTAGTACATGTTGCTTGTTTGCATGGAATAATTAAAAGCATGATGAGCACATAGTATTTTATAAATTAGATAGTTACATTGTTAATGAGGCTTGATAAGGCAATACCCAGGTGCATCTGCACATTTCATGTCACAAGGTCAATTTGATTATTATCATGTTGTTATTTATGTTCATCCTTAATTGCAACCTAGAAGAATCCCTTCAAGTACTTCAAAATGTGGAGCTTTGCCCCTCTTTCATCTCTATTACTTCCTCCTGTTGGAAATCCAGGGTTGAAAGGCGCCCTATGTGCAAAATGGTGTGTAAGTTGAACCTGATAAAAAAGGCTCTAAAGAAGTTGAATGCCGAAAGCTTCTATGATTTACATAATAGTGATACTCAAGCTTATAATAGGCTTATTCAATGTCATACAACTCTATAAACAACCCAAGTGAGAGGGAGTTGTGTGATGTTGAACAAGAAGTAGTAGTGAAATATAATAGGGTTCACAAATAATATTTGTCTTTGTTTTGGCTAAAAAGCAAAGCAGAATCTGTGCAAGGCTATGGATGATAACTCCTCATTTCATTAATCTATAAAGGCTAGAAGATTACTGAATATAATATATGCTATCCATGAAACAAAAGGGGGTATAAAAGGATGATTGAAGGAGGTTAATGAGGCTTTTTTGGTGTATGAAAGTAGGTAGGTGTTTTTTTTTTTTTTGAAAAGTAGAGTGAAAGTGAAGGTTGTTGTAATTGAGACGGGCCCTATGCTGATCCATGAGCATGTTTGGATCTTAAGTAAACGTTGAATTTTGTTGAGGAGGTCAAGTAAGCTTTGTTCTCTATTCTCGAGGAGAAATCTCTAGCACCTGATAGCTTTGGTTTTCATTTTCTTATAGATGCATGGCAAGTGGTAGACAAGGAGGTAACTCATATTGTCCTTAAATTAGTTACATAAAGAAAATAATGCAAGCATTCTTACATTGGTGCCTAAAGTTTCTTATCCTACTAGTGTCATGAAGTTTAGACCAATTGCATGCTGAAATGTGTTTTATAAATGTATCACTAAGATGCTTAATAGTAGGCTTAAACTAGTATTACTTGATTTTATTACTAAGAATTAGGAGCCTTTGTGCGTGAAAGATGCATAGTCCACAATTTCATGATTTGCCAAGATATCGTGGGACATTATGGAAGAAAGAATATGATACCAACCTATATAATGAAGTTTGATACGAAGAAATCTTATGACACAATTAATCGTGATATCGTTCAAGAGATGATGGAAGCTTTGCAATTTCCTAGTACTATTATCTAGCTTGTCATGAATTTAGTCAAGACTCCTAAGTTTTCTCTACTAATAATGGAATCCCTCCACGATTTAGTTTAAAGAAGATTAAGGGTGCGTTCTCCTCAACTTAAAAAATGAAGTGTCTGGTCCAATAAGTTTAGATAAGTTCAGATAAGTTGCAATAAGGTCCAACAAGGGCAATAAGTTCCAATCAGGCCCAATAAGTTTCAATCAAGTGCAATAAGTTTCAATCAAGTGCAATAAGTTCCAATCAGGTCTAATAAGGTCCAATAAGGTCCAATAAGGTCTAATAAGGTCCAAATAGTCAATGTTCGATAAACATTTGTATTATTGTCCATTATGTTATTATTAGAATTTTAATTAAAGTACCACAATGATTATATAGTATTATACTTGTATTAGTGTCTACTAGTTTATTAAATATTTGTATTATTGTCTATTATTTTATTATAAATTCATATTACTATTAGTTGATTATGTTATTATTAGAATTGTTTATTAAAGTACCACAATGTATAGTATTATACTTGTATTATTGTTTATTATTTGATTATTCATATTACTATTAGGTGATTATGTTATTATTAAATAATATTATAATCATAGTTAAATAATTAAGGTTAATAATAATAATCATTATAATTACAATATTTTGCAATTCGTCTTTAAATAACTAGAGATAACATATTTTCGTTACTAATAACAATGAAAGATATAAATATAGAGTGAGAGATAAGGAGTTAATGCATTCTACTACCTTCACATAAATGAAAGTGGGGTGAGAATTTTTCATATGTGCCAATCTTAACTTGTTAGCAATAAATGTTAATCAACTTGATTTTGCACTAGTGATTTATAAAATCAAAACAAGAGTATTAGATATATTAGTGGTCAAAGTTATGTATAGGCAAATATATAAATAGTAAAAAATTTTTGTTAAATTAATTATCATAAGAGATAATTAATAATTATCATTTTTTTAAAGGACGGATTTTACCAAATTATTACTTCATAATAAATTTTGACGGGTAGTATTTACTGGACAAAGCTAGAGCAACCCAGTGGGTCGCCTACCCACATGACGTGGATGATGATGTGGATGCTGAATTGGACAACAAGCTTTTCAATAAAGACTCTTTGCATTCTCCATTTAATTTGTTTTCAAACATTATACAGCAATCACACGGTGGACACAAAACAAACTTTAATTTTAGTTAATAAATGAAACAAACTTTAATCAATGGCACAGCTCTATTATCAATGTACCTTTCAATTTACTAAAACAAACTTTACTTTTAGTTAATAAGTGAAAAAAAAAATAGTAAAAGACCTTTGCATTTGACAGTGGGCAAAGGGAGTTCATATTCAACGTTTAGCAACTTTATCAAATTTGTTTCTCCATTTTACTGTTAGTCTTATAACTCTATTATTTCAAAGAAAATCTTCTATATTTGAAAAATAAATTCACTCATCACTTGATAATTATTATCATTTACATTCATCAAGTTGTAGAATTCGGGATTATTGATGCCGACAAAAAACCTCTTGTTAAGCGATTTTCATAATCACGAATAAGGTATGTAACAAAGTAACAAACTCTATGGGTATATATTCTTGGAATTGTTGTAGTGTTCTTAAGCTTTTTTTTATTGCCCAATTTTGTTATCTTTAAACTTTGCAAATTTTGTAACTATTAGAGATAAATGTCAACATGGTGCATGATAATGTATTATTTTAAATCATCTTTTTAGTCTCCATCCATGTTATATCATAATTATTCTGTTTTACATATTAGCTAAGTTCATAAATTAATGGAGAATAATTACAATGGCTACAAATGATGAACAAGTTGCTAGAGGTGGAGAAAAAGTTATTGATCTCAATATTGGATATCCTAGTGAAGAATGTAGTAGTCATGAATGCTCGGGTACCGACTTTAGTACATAAATCGGATCAGATATGATCAGAGATGACCTTATTGAAGATGATAATGTATTAAGAGGTGATCAAAATCCAAATGAAAGTAATAGTATATCCTTAGATGAACCAACACCCACAGCAGTTGAAGAGCCACTAGTACCCCCTAGTGTAGGCATGACATTTGGATCTTATGAGGAAGTAATCAGTTACTACCATGAATTTGGAAGACAAAATGGGTTTCAAATGAAAATTAGAAGTCGGGAAAATGTTTGTAATAGCCCGGTTTTTAAGAACCTTTATTTAAAAGCTAAAAAGTGGATAAGACCATCATTCTTAATGGTTAAGAAAGCTTGTGGACAAGCATCATCATTCTTAATGGTTAAGAAAGCTAGTGGATAAGCATCATCATTCTTAATGGTTAAGAAAGCTTGTGGATAAGCATCATCATTCTTAATGATTAAGAAAACTTGTGGATAAGCATCATTATTCTTATTGGTTAAGAAAGCTTGTGGATAAGCATCATTATTCTTAATGGTTAAGAAAGCTTGTGGATAAGCATCATCATTCTTAATAGTTAAGAAAGCTTGTGGATAACCATCATCATTCTTAAGGGTTAAGAAAGCTTGTGGATAAGTACTATCATTCTTAGTGGTTAAGAAAGGTCAAAGAGGATAAGAACCATCATTCTTATTAGCTAAGAAGGCTTTGGAAACCAATAGATAAGTTAGAAAGTCCTTGAGAGCCTTAAACATTAAGATTATGAAAATCGTTTGGAGATTGTTTTATCGGGTAGCGTGAACTTCTAGTTAAAAAGCCTTTCGGGGTTGAATCCGAGCTCAGAACCTAACCAAACTTGATATATGACATGCTTGGGATGTCTTAAGGTTAAAATAGTCATTTATCCCAAATAATTACGTGGCTCAATAGGGTAAATTGCTTACATAGTAAAACCTAGCCAGCTGAAATTACAGCTCAAACCTATGCTCAAAGAAAGCTGCTTAGCAGCTACTTAAGTGTCGATCTCTCAAAGACCATTTTATGCATGAAAGCCAACACCTTAGGCTAACACCTCAAGCAAGAATCACCCAAAAACTCCAAGAAACCAACCTTGCCCAGAAGAGGTTTTCCTCCCCTGGGGGTACCGCCAAAACAGACTATAAAAGCCTGTTCTGGGTTTTTGTCTCTTTTCTCTTATTTCTTCCTCTTGGACACCCACTTTTCTTTACATAGAACTCTTCTAGACATCCATACAAAGTAGTTCAAGCTTTAGTTCCAATCTTTAGACCTTAAACTCATATAGAAAACCTTGCTGAAAGATTAGAAAACCTTGCTGAAAGATCACACAAGTTGCTGTAAGTTCAACAGTTTACACCCCTTGTATTTAAGCTTAGTTTTTCATATCTATAAGCTTGTTAAAACTAATCTTTAGCATTTTATACATTCAGGGGAAGCTGTAGGAGTAGTTAACCAATCGGATTAAGGAGTTTCGTGGCTTTAAGCATCCTTAGTAAAGGTACACACTTAGTTTGGTTTTACCCTAGAGATTTACATACCTATAGTTAGGTGATTGTTTCTTTCTGGTGTAAAGCATGTCTATGAAATGAATTTACTTATGATGTGTATTTTATTATGTGTATATTGAGTATGTAACATGGATATAACATGCTAAGGTTCATTAGAGATGTTTTATTTGACCTAAACAACACTTATACACTAAGTAATACGATTATGCTTCTTAATGGAATATGTTTAGTACATGGACTTGTGGAGTGATTGTGATGATTGAGGTGGAGTTGTTATGTTATTGTTGTTGTGGAGTTGTTGTGGTGGTTGTGGTGAAGTTGTTGTGGAGTTGCTATTGTAGTTGTTGCTCTGTTGTAGTAGTGTTGTTGGGTTATTGTTGTTCTGTCATTGTGGTTGTGGTGGAGTTGCTGTAAAGTTGTTGCCTATTGTTGTTGTTGCGCCGTTGTTATGGTTGTAGTTGTAGTTGTGGTGGCTATTATGGAGTAGTTATGATGGTTGTGGTAGAATTATTATTTTGTTGTTTCGTTGTTGTGGTGATGTTGTGGTAGGTTATAGTTAAAATAGTTTACTAGTTTGGAAGATGAATTAGTTTGGATATGATTAAAAAGGTTACATGATGTGTCCAGAGCTAGTATCATGTGGTTTACAGTTTAAGTATATATATCCAAAGTATTTAGTAGAACAATATGGTTCATCTTGTTATTATGATTCAAGAAGTTGGAGTTATAAATTTGGGAATATGATTTACTTGGGTTTGTTATGAACATAGTAGGTGGTGGTTTCTGTTGTTGGTTGTGCTATTGTATTGTGGTTGTGTTGTTCTGTTATTGTGCTTAATGTTGTGTTATTGGTATTGGAGTTATTGTTGGTGGTGAAGGTGGTATTATTGTTGTATGTGCTGTTGTTATTATGTTGTTGTTATCGTTCTTATTGGATAGTCGTTGTTGATGATGCAAGGGAAGTCATAATCTTAGAATTGGGAGACTGTTATAATTATTGTAGTTGGAGTTGATATGCATGACAGTTTGAGTTATGGAATGACTTCGTTAATTTCTATTTACGGGATTCAGTTTGATTAGCATAATGGTTGCGTTAAAAGAAGATAATTAAAATAGTTATTGATTATTGATATAATTGTGAGGTGGTTGTTGGAGAATGGCTATGTAGACGTATATAATTCAAGATGATATGAGAAATCAAGTTATGATGATTGGAGGTTTCGTATAAATGTTATAGAGTTGAGGTAACCTTTAGGTTCAGCAAAATATATTTGAAGGCTCCTGTGTGCGTTATTATTAAATTTTATATATCATATATCGTTTGTGGTAATGGCCATGATTATAGATACATCTCTATGAGTTAGTTGCGAATTGCTATTGGATTGTTATAAAAGTATCATTTTGTTCAATTATCGAAATCGTTCGAATATACTATATTTCTCAAAATATGATTTGGTATGATAATGAGGAAATGATTCAAATATGAGTTAAGACCAGATAAGGACGAATATGATGTTATGTTATGAGTATTGAGGATTCAAGTATGAATCATTAAATATCTTATTTTCTAAATATGAAAGTGAGGCATGAATAGGCACCCCGAGTTAGGGCGGGTAGAGTCCCTAGCTGTTGCCTTCCAGGAAGGGCGAACTCCTGGCGTTATAGGACATGTCCGGGTAAGTCTTGCAAGCATAACAATAAAAGGCTGGGTGACGACCCTCAATAGTTTGAAGACAGCTGGTACTGCGTGGTACACCTCTCCACTCGCGTTCATGCCAAACGATTTGATTTTGTGAAACTATAATAACTGAGTCGAATGTGATTATCTGTTATTATAACTATGTGTTAGTTTTCAAAATACACCTAAACTTGTATTTTCTATTACACAGTGTGTACTCAACTTTGCTGATAGTGTTGTCATTTCTGTTACCTGTCACTTGGTGGGTGGCAGAGTGAAATATTGTTGCAGGTTTGGTGTTGTGAGCTCAGGATTCTGAAGTGAAGCAAGATAAAGATGTCGTCGTAGCTTATGGATTGAGTTTGTATCTAGATAGTGAATTTGAGATTAGATATTTATATTTCGTTGTATACAATATTTGGGAATATTAGTCGAGATATCAGTGTAACTGAAGTCTTATATAAAGGATTTTGTTTTGTGGGCCAATAACCCACAGGTTTCAGGATCGTTTTATAGGTTATGTTTCCGCTGCGAGTAAATGTTTCATCCGAGGCTTATTAAGCATTGATTGTGATTAGTAGATCTTAAGTGTATTTACCTAGCAGCTCGGGAAATCGGGCTGTTACAATGTTAAAGAAACCGACAGTGGAAATGGCAATGATTGCACACGGTTGAGATTAGCATGTACTAGAGAAGGAAAATTCATTTTCAGAGGGAAAGATCCATCAAAAGCAGCACGTACTCAGAGAACTAGTTGTAAAGCTAAGATCACTGCCTCATTTGACAAAAATGCTAGCGGATGGAAGCTCACTACTGTAATTTTGGAGCATAACCATCCTTTGGATCCCTCAAATTCTAGATTCATGTCCAATTATCGATTTATTAGTCCACACAACAAGGAGATTATTATGACAAATGAGAGGGCAGGAGTACCTATTAGTAGAAATTATGCCACATTTGCTGTGCGTTATGGAGGATTTGGAGCTGTTCCTTTCTCCGAAAAAGATTGTAGAAATCTAGTGAGCAAACATAGACGATTGTGTCTTCAAGAAGGAGATTTTGCTGCCATGGAGAAACATCTTATTAAGATGTCTTCCAAAGACAAAGATTTTTATTACATGTACGACACAAACGATGATGGCACACTTAAAAATATCTTTTGGGCTGGTGGAAGGTGTAGAGCTGCATATCGAGACTTTGGAGATGTTGTATCATTTGACACCACATACTTGAGGAACAGATATAGGATGCCATTTTGCCCAATCATAGGCGTAAATCATCACAATCAATGAATCTTACTTGGATGTGCTCTAATTTTGGAGAGGATACAAGTAACTATATTTGGTTGTCAAGACGTGGCTAGCATGTATGTCCGGAAAAGCTTCAAATTGTATTATAATTGATCAATGCATGGCTATAGGTAACCTTCATACACTCTAAAACTTGATCAAATGCATTTTATTTTATTTTATTTCCTAATAATTTGTCAAAAGTAGACTTTTAAAATTATTTCTAATAATATAGGGCATGCAATCAAAGAGGTTTTTCCTAATACCAAACATCGATGGTGTATTTGGCATATTTTGAGAAATGCAAAGAAACATCTAAATTTTCATGAAGCAAGAGATGATATTCGTAAGGCATTGAAACGTGCTCTCCATGATTCTCTTCATGTTGAAGAGTTTGAAAAGTATTATGGAGATATATAGGTGAAATATAAGTTGGAGGATGTTAATTGGTTTAACGATATGTATGCTCTAAGGCATAGATGGGTTCCTGTTTATTTTAAGGATAACTTTTGGGTTGGAATGTCTAGTACCCAACGGAGTGAGAGTATGAATAACTTTTTCAAAGCATTTGTGAATCTGAACACTTTGTTGAAAGCATTTGTTGATCAATATAGCCTTGCGCTAGGCAAACGGGCAATTAATAAGCCAACGATGTGTTTCACTGAATATGTAAGTGAGAGCATATTTCAACGCCTTTATACATCCAAAAGTTTGAGGAATTTCAAGATCAAGTGCGTTTGGTGACTTATACTAGTGCAACAAAATTTCAAGATGATGGAAGAGTTTGTGTGTATGATGTGGTGACAAAAAAGGCTAAGTGGCCTCGGAGACAAAATTTTAAAGTGACATTAGATCGAGATTCATACGATATAAAATGCACTAGTGGAAAAATGAAGAAGGGCTGCGCTAAAAAAGGCATGTAGGGCTGCGCTTTTTGACAGCAGCCCTTTCAGTAGCAGCCCTTCACTTTTTAAGTAGGGCTGCGCTAGAAAAGCGCAGCCCTTAAGCTAGAAGGGTTGCGCTAGTTAGGAAAAAGCGCAGCCCTTCTAGCCCAGAAGGGCTGCGCTAGTTAAGAAAAAGCGCAGCCCTTCTGGGCTAGAAGGGCTGCGCTTTTTCCTAACTAGCGCAGCCCTTCCTACCAAAAAAAAAAAATTAAAAAAAAAAAAATTTTTGTCATTTTTTTTACTCATAATCTCACATTTTCTGAAATTAAACAGAAGAGAAGAGAAACGAAACGAAAATACTAAACCCAAAACAATAAAAAGAATGAAAACGAAAATGGAAAAAAGGAACAAAAACTAATATACAAAGAGAAGTATACAATAAGTATACAAGAACATTAATCAAAACAAAGATGAAAATACAAGAAATTATATAGAAAGAGAAGTATACAAGAACATTAATCAAAATAAACAAAGAGAAGCATACAAGAATAACATTAATCAAAATAAACAAAGAGAAGTATACAAGAACATTAATCAAATCAAAGAGAAGTATACAAGAACATTAATCAAAACATAACAACAAAGAGAAGTATACAAGAACATTAATCAAAACAAAGAGAAGTATACAAGAACATTATAGATCTGAAAATACAAGAACTACAACCTAATAATGTTTAAATACATAAAACAAAACCCAAATACATAATTTAAGGGAAAAAAAAAATTTCGGAAAAACTTAAAATGGCTATTTGGAGGCTTAAACGAACTCGGATGGCTTAAAAAGCCTAAACGTCACAGCATAGCGGTGAGTTTGACTCGTTGGCTTGTTCCGCTTTCGAAAAGGTATCACAATAGGCAATCGGACTCCGTCGCCTTGTTTAGTGCAAATCATTTCAAGGTTTTTGTCGCAAATGTTTATGGGAGATTTTGAGAGAGAAGAGAGGATGAGAGAGAAGGAGGAAAGGAATAATGAGGGACGTGAGAGAGGAGAGAGAATGAGGGATAATATATTTGACGAATCCCCGCTCAATATTTCAAAGCCCGCGATTCCGAAATTTCAAATTTTTTCAGGAAGGGCTGCGCTTTTTTGAAAAAGCGCAGCCCTACTAAGCAGAAGGGCTGCGCTTTTTAAAAAAGCGCAGCCCTTCACTTAGTAGGGCTGCGCTTTTTTAAAAGCGCAGCCCTTCTTACCTACAAAAGGGCTGCGCTTTTTTAAAAAAGCGCAGCCCTACTAGTGAAGGGCTGCGCTTTTTTAAATAAGCGCAGCCCTTCTGCTTAGTAGGGCTGCGCTTTTTTAAATAAGCGCAGCCCTTCCTGCGCAGCCCTTTATGTTTTTTCCCCTAGTGATGTGAGTGTAAACATTATAAATTTAGGGGAATTTTATGTTATCATGTAGTTCGTGTATATCACGAGGAGGATGTTGAGTGTACTCCTGAGAAGTACATCGTATCTAGATGGAGAACAGATATGGTACGAGATTACACAAGAGTCCCGGTTCCATATTACACTCCCGATAAAAATCCACAAGCGAAAAGGCATTGTTCTCTGTGTGGTGAATTTGAAGAAATTGCTTCTTTGGCAATCATAGACGAGAAACCTTATTCTTTCCTTATGGAATCTTTATCTAAGTTGAATTTGGAAGTGAAGGCATGGGGTGAACGATGTCGAGAAGTACCCCAAACTGTGAGTACAATTGGTAAAGTATATGGAAGACATTCCTCGCAAGGAGATAAAGGTGAAGAAGAACATAATCACCAACATGAGGATTTAGGGCACCATCAAAAAGTCAATGATCCAGTAGATCGTAGAGGTAAAGGGAAAAAACCAAGAAAGAGGAAAGGATATGCAAATGAGCAACAGTCTGCTATATACAAGAAGAATCATCACACATCTGATTACAGTATTGGATATGAAGAGTGGTCACAGGTATTTATTTTTTTTCTAAATAAAGTGGTCACAGTTATTAAAAGTTATTATATTGCATACATGTAGATGAAAATAAGATTTGATGACTTTTTTTTCTCCAATCAGGATCAATCCCAGTTCCACGGGATACAGTATCGAATAATGTCAAATTATATTCCTAGCTCTTCTAATGCACAAGTAAGTGTTTTACTTTTGGAAATGTTTGTCCTCTATGTAGTTGTTACTGTGGAGGTGGATTTTTTTTTCTGATTTTTTATATTTCCTTTATGCAGTTGTATAATCAATATGGATGTAATGGTGCGCACGGGAATTTTATGCCTTCTTATCCTCATTTTCAAGGGATGCGAGTAAGTTATTTATTTACAACAAATTTGTCTGCTATGACTATTTTTTTTTAAAAGCTAAGCAATACATTAACTTCATGTTTGATACACCAACATAGATGAGACTAAGTAAGTAATTGCTTTTGACATAAGACTAGCATATAGTTCTACTTAAAAATGTATTATATAAGTGTATTTCATTGTAACACTTCTTAATTTATATTTGCAGGTTCAAATTCTTCTCGTCCACGAGTAGGGAATGAAAACAGATTTAAACAATTCTTACGTGATAGTTAATTCAAACGTCATTAAGCTGTTGAATCGTGGAGGCTCATTTTTCACAAGCGGAATTGTGTTTTTGTTGGATGATGTCTATTAGTTTAATTTTGGTGCTACATTATTAAGTTGTGTTTCTATTAACTCATGTCTATTAGTCTTACTAATTATGAGAATGAATTGAAAATTTATGTTATGAACTACACATTGCGTTCCTCAAAGGCCTTATCTTCTTTTGATATAGCCAATGGACCTAACTTATGGTATGTGGCATATATCTTGGTTATATTTTCCTTGTTTCATTTTTGTTTCTATAGGCAATGATAAATGTGGAAAAGTAAAAACCTTCAAGCTTGTATTCATAATCATCACATGACTAATTGAAGAATTTCGCACCTCGTGACTCCAGTCGTGACTCGCGATGGCTGGCGCAGCCCATCCTGGAACAATTGAAGGAATGTCGCACCTCGTGACTTAAGTCGCGACTCGCGACGCCTCGCGTAGCCCAGCCTTCCACATTTGAAGAACTTTCGCACCTCGTGACTTCAGCCGCGGCTCGCGACGCCTTGCGCAGCCCAGCTTTGAACAAATCGAGATATTTCGCACCTCGTGATTCCAGTTGCGGCTCGCGATATCTCGCGCAGCCTAAAACAATTGAAGAAATAACCCTGCCAAAATTCGAATTTTCCCATTACTTCCTTTTCTTATGCGTCTTTCTCTCTCTAACCTTCCACATTCTTCCTCCTTACACCCTCCTCTCCTAATACCACACCACCACACATATGGGGTACCCAAAAGTTTTTCATGGTTCCCATGTATAATTACTGTAGGGATATTCATAGTGAAAGAATGACGTTAGAGATGATAAGTTTATATATTTACTTCAATTTGGTTTGCTTTGGGTTAACGTGAAAGATTTTTTTTTTGATAATTTTTGGGTTTTTTTTGATAATTTACATGAAAGAATTATCTAAACTAATTCCTATCCTTAATGAAAAATAGCTTCTAGGATTTAGTTTCATTTTTTTATATTCTAGATAATATAAACAGTAAAATAACACGTACGTCTTTTAATATATTCGTATAGATATCTCTTGTACTTATCAAAAAAAAATATATATTAATAGTAAAATAATATTATCAAAACTTCGTTCTTTTTTTTTTTGCAAAACTTTTGGGAACGTTATTTTTGCAGGAATACTCAGTTTCATTTTTTTTTTCTCAAATGGAATGAGAAAGAGTTATCTTTTTATTGTATACAGATTCATCGAATATGTGTTAGTGAAAGAAAAGGTAACATCATTTTAATAAAAGACATATTATTCACAATAGATAATATTATTTTACATTATTACTTCTTAGAAATATTATATATAATTTATCAACCTAAAAAAATAATTTCTATCACCAAAAAAAACATTCTTTTATAAATTAATATATATGACACATTATAAAACAACACCTTTTTATCTTCATAAGTTAACTACAAAGTTTGTTATACACTTGAGTGTAGCGTGAGCATATATAGTACACCCCAAGTTTTTGTTTTTGCTCATTACTCAATTGAAACCATCCAAATGAGTAAAATGTACTACACAAAATATTGCTTAATGAAACAGATTAATATAAGATGGATTAATAATGACTACACTATATATTTGAAGCTTGATCAAATTATAGTGAACAATGGCTGGATTAAAATAATAAAATTCGTACAATAAAGTTATAAGATTGATCAATCAATTAGTTTAAGATCGCAATCTTCTCATATGATCATATAATTAAGGTGATCATATGGTTCAAAAAAAATAAAATACGGATGATAACATTGAAATATGAATATTGATCAATCAGTTAGTTTAAAATTGTGATCTTCATCATGTACTTCAAGTGATCATATGGTTCACAAGGGAGTGCAACAAGTTTCGTCGATCAATTAGTTGTTTCAAATCAAATTCTTAGTCACATGATCATATAACAAGCTTCATCGATCAATTACATCTAGGTATTGTATCTTCTTAGGTGATAATCTTACTTATTGGTCTTCAAAGCGTCAAGATACAGTCTCACGCTTTAGTGCAGAGGTCAACTATCGAGGCATCGCTAATGTATATAAGTATGTAACTATAAATATTGACTAATTATGTAAAATTATCTTATATAGAGATATAATGCGGAGGATTAGGGTTGTATTACTATATATATTAAGTTAATGAGAATACCGGAATCAAGGGAAAATTACATTATTCTTTTTTAAAGTGATCATATGGCGTAAAGGGGATTTAAATAGTATGAATTACTGATGCTACAATATGTGGTTCAAGCTTCATCAATTGATATTTAGCAATAGTAAGATTAAAATAATAGAAGTTGTATAATAAAATTATAAGATTGATCATTCGGTTAGCGTAGAATTGCAATCTTCATCGTATGATCCTATAATTAAAGTGATCATATAAGACTATAAGTTAATCGCCATCTATTTATACATTCATTTACAAACTTAAAATATCTAATTGGATTGAGACAAAGTGTAGTTTGAAAAGATCAGTGTATCAATATAAGTGGACAAATTAATTTTGTCCACCTAATTAAGTTGATTCATGAACGTGCATATTGATAAATTTAACATTACATTGGTTCGGATAAAGTTTAGAATAAGTTTAGTTATAAATCCTAATAAGCTAACATAATCTCGATTAAGATACTATTGTTAGTATTATTGTTGTCCCATTGCTATCTATGTAGTATTATATTTTCGGTTAGCGTAGAATTGCAATCTTCATCTTATGATATGAAATTAGTTAATAGCTCGATATTGATTAGATCAACGTATTGATCAATTAAATTGATAAGGCGTCAATCAAAAATGACAAAATTTCAGTTGAGTTAATCGTCATCAATACCCGCTTCAAAACTCAAATCTTATGTTAATCAAGTTAGTATTTTTAAAAATTAACGTATCGATGTTAATGATAATAACACTAATAGTAGTTATAATATTATTATTATTAAAAAGAAAAAATATTTTAGTTTAATCATTATACGACAGTCGGCATGAATTGTTTTTCAAGGCAAAATCCAAACCCATACTATGGGAAAAATCTAAACCATCAGATTAGAACAATCAAGGGCACACAAGAATAAAACATGAAGCACACAGATCACTCTTATTAACCATTGGATACAAATGGTGAACCACATCTAATGACCACAATTCACTCATCTTCTCTCTCAAGTCCATGCCTGCTAATCTTCCATGAAAGATTATTACAACCCCTTTCTTCATCAACCCTAAAAGAATTTCAAGTAACAACTATTGCAGGGTCGTGAGTCTTCCTTATATGTACAACGCCGTCGCAGTTTTCTTCATCACCACCCGACCCTTTTTCCTCTGTTTCTGCATGTTTACTCCATTAAATGTACCTATAAAAAGCATTTCTCTCATATCTCTTGTGATGTATAATTTTTCATATTTCTTAGTTTTTTGAAAAATTTAAACCATAAATCTTTTCTATCACTATGTCCTTTTCTTTTATCAAAAGTTGATCAAATCTGAAATTGTATTTAACCATTTTATAAATTGATCTTCTTTATGATGGATTTTTGTTTTTGATAATTTATCATGGCATTCCATTAATGAGGAAGAATGAAAATACATGGAGTAAGGACTGCAGATTAGTCGAGCCTTAGCTGCATAATGAAAAGTTATCTTATATACAACACTTTAATTTGATAAATGACAGTGATCGATTTGTCCAATTGATATTTACAACACTATAATTTGATTAGAATGACAAAGGTGTTTTTTTTTTTCATTTCAGTTTAGTAAAAAAATAAATATATTTATACAGTTATGACCACCATTTTTGAGGGCTCTTAGCTGCATAATGAAAAGAGATGAAGAAAAGAATTATAAATTGCGTGGATCATCAAACGTGGAACAATGAATTGGAAGGTCAAACTGTATCTAGCTATTTTTCAATTCATTAATAACATGTATAGAGTAATTGTTGAACAATTCATTAATAACATGTGAAAAAAACCCCAAACAAAACATAGCATTAATAGCTATTTAATAACTGCCACATAAGCCAAGCACATAAGCCAAGCATAAGCCAAGCACATAAGCCACGCAAGACGCCACTAAGGTGCCACATAAGGTGGGTAGACGACCCACCGGGTCAACAAAGTATTTTCCGTATTTACTTTAGGGGTAATATTTATGTTATTAATGGTCAATTTTTTGTCTAATAAGATCAAATAAGTTTCAATCAGGTCCAATAAGGTCTAATAACTTTCAATCAGGGCCAATAAGGTCTAATAAGTTTCAATAAGGTCAATAAGTTCCAATAAATTCAAATCAGGTTCAATCAGATCCAATAAGTTGAATCAGGTCCAATCAAGTTTAATAAGTTCCAATAAATTCTGTTCAGATTCAATAAGTTCAGTTCAAATAAGGTCCAATAAATTCATGACCACTAAATTGGAAAAAAACACACCCTAAAAACAGTGGCGGACCTAGAAGGGGACATGGGGGTACAGCTGTATCCCCAAATTCAAAAAAAAAATCAGTTTAAAAAAAAAAATTAAAAAAATTGAAAAAAAATCGCGCAGCGAGCCAGCGAGCGTTTCTTTCTTTCTTTTCTCACGCAACAGACTCCTCTTTCTTCTCTCTCCTCTCTCTCTCTCTCCTCTCTCTCTCTCTCACATAATAACGGCCGTCGGCCGACACGCCGCCCGCTGGTGGCCTAATTCGCTGAACTCACGCCGGTCACCGGTGCCGCGGTGGCCTATTTCGCAAAACTCAAGCCACTGACGCAAATCGCAGCTTTGTTCTTGTAAGTTTTTAGTTCTTAGACTCTTAGTTCTTACTTCTTAGTTCTTAGTTTATACTTTTGTGTTTTAATTTCAGTTTTTTCAACTTTTCTAAGTTTATATATTGTTAGATTCTTAATTTAATTGAATATTTAGATGTAAATTGTTGAATTTGAACATTGGTGATTAATTAGTTAGGGTTTATACTTTTGTGTTCTAATTTCAGATTTTTCATCTCATCTAAGTTTATATATTGTTAGATTCTTAATTTAATTGAAATATTTAGATGTAAATTGCTGAATTTGAACATTAGTGATTAATTAGTTAGGGTTTATACTTTTGTTTTCTAATTTCAGATTTTTCATCTTTTCTACGTTTATATATTGTTAGATTCTTAATTTAATTGAATATTTAGATGTAAATTGTTAAATTTGAACATTGTTAGATTCTTAATTTAATTGAATATTGTTAGACTCGTAATTTAATTGAATAGTTTTAGTTTGAAGTTTAATCTTATGTATTTTTTTAACAAAATTGGTTGTATGACTATGGATATTTTGGTTGTAAGACTTATGTATTGAGCTTTTTTTTATGAACTTTTTTCTACTATTTTTGTGTTTGTTGTACGTCCGTAACTCCGTATCCTCATATTCAAATTCCTGGGTCCGCCACTGCCTAAAAAAGGAAAACCCAATTTTTTTCCTCAAAACACTCACATTTCTTACACTCTTTTTAAAATGTGCCTTACTTTTCCCCAAGTTTGATTTTGGTTGCCTCTACATCCATGTTCAAAACTTCAAATCACACAGAACACGAAAGTGTAATTCCCACCACAACCCCACTTCTCCTCCCAAGCCTTTACCATCGGTTACAAATGAACACCGGCGGAAGAAGCAGCACAAGATTCCACACCAAAAAACCACTAAAACCCTCTTCCTCTTCCATCCTTACTTTCTCTCTCCTCATTCTCTTCCTAATCTTCTTCATCTTCTACAATGATATCTCAACCTTTGTCCTTCCCCTTTCAACCCAACCCCCGCCTTCCCAATTCCCTGAATGCGGCGTAAAAACAACAGAACGATTCCTCTGGTACGCCCCACATAGTGGGTTCAGCAATCAAGTTTCCGAGTTCAAGAACGCCATTTTAATGGCCGCCATTCTTAATCGGACCTTGATCATTCCACCTGTTCTTGATCATCACGCTGTCGCTCTTGGTAGTTGCCCTAAGTTTAGGGTTTTGGGTTCGAATCAGCTCCGACTTCAGGTTTGGGATCACGCCATTCAGTTGTTTAGGGATGGAAGGTTAGTTAATTCCTTAGCTTAATTTATTTTTACATATGTTATCTTAATAATATTTAGGTGTAAATGAGCAATTAAGCTCAGTGATTTAGATGAGATTCGATTTTAGGTCTTGGGTACGACTCCTACATACTCTATAGATGGCATCGACATTTGTTAGATTATAATGCGATGTGTGGTTTTGGTTTTTGAATGATATAATTGAGTTCTGTTTGAGTTGAATTTGAGTGGGAATTGTTCAATGGATATGAGGGTAAGTTCATCGAGAATAATTTGTTCATAATTTTTGGCAATCTTGGTGTGTTTTAGCCCTTCATACTTTGTTCGAGAAATGCTGAGTTCATATTGGATATTTGTTCATATCAAGTTCACTGATTTAGAAGAGTAATCTGAATATCTCATTGAGAATTTTTTTTCTTCCCTCTAATTAGTTGTATTTGATTGGATCAGTTGGCAATCTTGGTGTGTTCTAGCTCTTCATCATTTTTTTTTCTAGTTTAGGCAGAATAGTAGAAATTTTCGAAGTTTCTCTATAACAATTAAGAGTTTTAATTTCACATGATTAAATTACCAACAATGCTTCGGGATATTTCATGAAAGACTAATTCTGTCAATAGGGATCATTTGCTTGCAGCAGAAACCATGTTATATATCTTAACTTTGTAGTTCTGCTTCAGAATAATTCTACATCCTTATCTTTATAAATCATACCTAATTTTCTCTCGAACACCTGTGAATTACTTGCAGGTATGTCTCCATGGCAGAGATCATCGATCTTTCTTCAATCTCTACGGTTGTTCAAACAATTGATTTCAGACATTTTTTATCATTTTGGTGTGGTGTGGACTTAAATTCTCTTTGCGCAGATGACCCAAATATCAAGACATCTTTGTTGAATAAGCTGCAGAAATGTGGGTCTCTTCTTTCTGGATTTCATGGTAATGTGGACAAGTGTTTGTATGCTATTGATGTAGATTGCAGAACTACGGTCTGGACCTATCAAGAGAATGATTCAGATGGGGCTTTGGATTCCTTTCAGCCTGATGAACAACTCAAAGTGAAAAAGAAAATTTCATATGTTAGGCATCGGCGAGATGTGTATAATAATCTTGGGCCTGGTTCTGAAGCTCATTCGTCCACTGTGTTAGCCTTTGGAAGTTTATTCTCTTCCTCATATAGAGGTTCACAGCTTTATATTGACATCAAAGAATTTCCAAGAGATCGTCGAATGCAATCCTTGCTCAGTAAGATTGAATTTATGCCATTTGTTCCAGACATCATGAATGCAGGAAAGGAGTTTGTTCAGAAGAACATTGGAGCACCGTTTCTCTGTGCACAACTAAGGTTGTTAGATGGGCAATTCAAGAATCATTGGAAGGCAACTTTTTCAGTGCTTGAGCAAAAGGTTGAAGCTTTAAAACAGGAGGGCTCTCTCCCTGTTCATATCTTTGTGATGACAGATCTTCCCCAAAGTAACTGGAGTGGCAGTTACCTAGGTGACTTAGCTAGTAAGGCAAGCTCATTTAAACTTCACGTCTTGAGTGATCGGGAGGAAGTTGTGAAAAGAACTGCAGCTGAGGTTGTAGCTGCTCACAGTGACCTTCAGCGCAGCCATTGCTTTCATCAGTTGCCTGATGTTCTACTTTATGTAGAGGAGACTATTTGTAGCTGTGCTTCTCTAGGATTTGTTGGGACAGCTGGGTCCACAATTGCGGGAAACATAGAGGTGATGAGAAAGAACAACGTCTGCTTAGAAAATGATTGAGATTGCCGTTTTATTCTGTAAATTTAAGAGCATGAATCTTCTCTTGCCTTATCAAATTGGTTTTCGGCTTCTTAAAGTCCAGTCTTGGAACACTGAAAGCCTATATCTCCTTATTTGCGGCATTCCTGGAAATGAGACGGCGTGTTGCTGGTATAAATGTGAAGATCACGAGACCTGGTGATTGCTGCAATGGCTGTAGTAATTGGTTCCCTGTGGCATGTGTTGAACGATTCCCATCATATTGTATTGCAAGCGCCGATGTGCTTAATACAACATATTGCCACATATGCTCGAAGAGATTGGGTATAAGATTGTATTTTAAATTTGTTCATATCAAATATACAAGGCATGCCTGGCGCAACAAGTGACTAGGTGGATGCAATTCAACTCTACTAGTACAATAAAGATACGGTGCTTTGCTGCTTGCTTATTTTTTTTTTGGCTATGTTCAATATGATTTGATCCAAGGCTCCGTTTGGTAGGGCGTAAAACGTTTTCTCGGAAAATTATTTTCCTCTATTTTTAGTTTTACATTGTTTGGTTGGCAAAAGAGTGTAAAACCATTTTCCTTTGGGGTAAAATTACTCTCCCAATGATGGAAAACCATTTTCCTTTCAAAATGAAGGGAAAATTATTTTTCCTTATCTCTCTTGTACAGTCCTCTCACTATCTCCTTACTTTCCCTTTTATTTTCCTTTCATTTCCTCATTTTTCTTACATGTAACCAATCAACGGAAAACTAATTTTGGAATTGTGTTTTCCATTGTAAATTGTTTTCCATGAAAATCATTTTACTTTTACGCCCTACCAAACGGAGCTTAAGTTTTGTTAATTTTCCCCTGTTCCAAAGGAATGCTGTTTTTGAAATGATTTCCACTTAAATGGCCTGATACATGGAATTGATTGCTCGGCTTTAGGTCATATCATGGAAGTGGATTTTCTACATTATGTATGAAGATCTTGAGTTTCTTTCTTTTTTCAATTTTTTTCTTGTTTTGTTCAATACCAAAGTATTCCAAAAAGTTTTAACCAATAAAGTATTTGAGAAAGTAAATGCACATAACTTAGATAAAGAAAGATTGCCCATGTTCTTAGCACATGAACATTGAGTAAGTTCTAAGAATTAACCACTTAACCACAGCATGTGAAAGGATGCAAATCTCTGACAATGAGCTCAGCATACCTGACTTAAAAATTCCGTAATAATCTCTGATTCTTTTTAATTGACACTAGTCTACTTTACTGCTCAAACTTGAAAGCATCAGAAGACTGAAAGTGGGTTTGAGGCGTTCTCATCTTCCAGGTATGCTGACTTCACAAGCAAAACTTCATTAATTTATATCTCCAATGCTTTATTTTAAGCAGCAAGTTTACATTAGACGTGTAGATGGTTTTCATATGTATCAGTCCATGAGAAGTTATGCAACGATATAAAATACTTCATCCACGAATAAACGTCATATACACTATTTTGGTCAGTCTACAGTACACCCTACATATCTCACACTGTTTTTATATTATCATATCGATGTGAAACTGTAGTTTCCTCTTTTTCATTGAACTTTCTTATTCTTACTTTTTACACCATCTACCAAAGCCTCTACATTCCCCTACTAATACTATTCACTCCTAAGCCTAAGAACATGCACAGTTCTCGAGGCTGAGCTTGGAGCCAGGGTAGCCAGTTTATTTAGCTCTTTCGAGTGTTGTAGCAATGAGATTCCACTGCCAAAAATCAAATAATTAAATCAAAACTTGTCGGAAAGTGGGTCTTTTGTCCTCTAAGAGAAACCATATGTAGGTACTTAAGTTAGAGCCTATAGGTTTTTTTTGGAGGTCATGGATGATTTCAAATTTGAGATCATCAATTATTTTATTCAAATCTCACTCTTCCACCTTATTCATGATCTACAATTAATTTTTATGATCTCTTATCCCAATAAATGATCTATCATTTTAGATTTTCACATCTTGTTTCCTACTTTTTACCATATCCCAATATTCTCTCCTCAATCTCATTGCTATTTCATCTTTTTTATTTATTATGAGTTATTTAAGAATTAATTAATGATTATTGAATGGAAATAATTTTTATGTTAGTGATTAAAAACTATTAGTAAAAATAATTTCATTAATGTTGTACATAATTGGATACGGTAATTAACTTAATATTATCGATTCAAATATATAATCAGAAAAATGTAATAATAATAAAATATTGCACTAAACAATATAGATCACACATACATATAAAATTACATTACATATAACAACAAAAACGTAGCAGCTGAATTAACCCACATGTTGTCTGAATTTAAGCCAAATATTTTCTACGAGGTCTGCTTTGAGACGTCTATGCACAACTTGGTCACGAACTCGACCCCTATTGTTCATATATATTTCTAGACTTGCTATGCGATTTTCAATAATGCCGTATGCGAAGGGCTCATCAGGGGTCCTACATTCCTTTGCGTTGAAGTAGTAGGGCGTGGAGGTTGGTCATAATCATCAAAATGAAGGGAATATGAACTCGTTCATCTTCAACTACCATATTGTGGATAATAATGCATGCGATTATTATTTTCCCTAACATTTCTCTATCACGCGCTAGAGCTGGTTGTTGAATTATAGCAAAATGAGCTTGCAATACTCCAAATGCACGTTCCACATTTTTTAGTTTGCTCTCTTGGTTTCAAGCAAATAGACTTTCTTTTTCATTTTGCGAAAGACTTATTGTTGGAAGAAATGCAGCCCATTGAGGATATATACCATTTGCTAGGTAATATCTCATATCGTATTGGTGTCCGTTAACAACATAGTTAACTGTAGGTGTACGACCCTCAAAAACATCATTAAATAAGGGAAATCTATCAAGAACATTAATATCATTACACCTAGCTGGTGTTACAAAGAAAGCATGCCAGATCCATATATCATAAGAAGCAGTGGCTTCAAAAACCAATGTTGGCTTGCCCGATCTTCCCGAATAGAGTCCTTTGAATTGAAGTGGACAATTTTTCCATCTACAGTGCATGCAGTCGATAGAACCCATTATTCCAGGGAATCCTCGTTCTTCAGCTGCGTACAACAATCTTCTTAGATCTGCTTCATTGGGCTCTTTAAGTATTCGTCCCCGAAGTGGGCGACCACCCTGTAACAGCCCGCTCTTCCGAGCTGCTAGCGAAACACACTCAGCATCCATAACCAATAATTAACTCTTAAATAAATTACTTCGCAGCGAAAAATATCCTTAAATACACCAATATCTCGAGTAAAATCCCAAATATTATATACAACAATATATAAACAACTATCTAGAATACAGACTCAATCCTTAATCTAGGACGACATCATAATCTTGCTTCACTTCCAATTTCGAGCTCACAACACCAAACCTGCAAAACTAGAGAAGAAATACAAAACAAACACAATTCCAAAATGAGTGAAAAACTCGTAACATTTACTTCAGCCCGTTATAAACATTTTATTTCTCAAATCATTTCATTTTCATTACAACGCTGGCATAGCTCATTCTCTTAAACAACCAGTGGCAAGTACAGGCTTTGGACAAAGAACAAACACTGCCTCCAAGGTTCGTTATGGAGCGTAGCCGACCGTATCAGGTCAAAAGAGTAACCATCCTCCACCCATACCTTGCCCACTCTTTATTTTCAGTTCATAAACTAAGCCAGCAAAATAGTTGCGTATTCATAATCAATCAATGACATTTCATCATCACATTCATAACTATGGCCATAGTACGAACTTAAATATCAAAAACATAGATCCACACAGAAGGGCATGAGTAATTGATTTTACTAAACATAAAAGTTACCTGAACTGCAATCCAATCCCTTAGCTCCGACAATAAGAACTTTGAGAACTTCACAACTCCATCAACTTTCTTGAAATCCATAACAATCCTCCAATATTAACCTCAAAATAATAACAAGACTAATTACTAACCATTCTCACAAATTCTCAATATAGAAATTATCTACACTAACCATCTCAATTCCATAATCTTCAAATCATAATTCTAAATTGTAGAACTGAACTAACTAAACTTAACTCTTGCCAAATTAACTCAACAACATCTCTTCTTTTATAAACCAACACAACTACAATACCAACACCAACAACCCCAACAATAAAACAATATCAACCCAACTACAACAACAAACGACAGAGCAACAACAACAATAACAACATCAAGTTGGGATTAATTAACAAATAGAAAATCAGAACTTAAAGAGGAAAACAGAGAATAACTAGTCTTTACCTCTGCTTCAAGAGCAGGGAAGACATACGGCAGGGGAGCTCGAACCACAGCAACCCGACAACCAACGTCCACCGGCGAACCACAGCACACCGACGAACATTGACAAACAGGCCAAGCGCGAGGAGGACGAAGAAAAGAAAGATAACAAGGCGCCGCAACTCGATGCAGCCGTGATGGTCCAACGCGAGCACAGTGGTAGTGGTGGCGCGAAGCCGCGAAAGATAGGAGAGGGAGGTAAAGTTTCACGAGGGTTCTGGGTTCTCTTTTGGGTTTTCAGTTTTGAGAGAAATGACGAGGGAGAGAGAAAGACCTTTTGGTGGGTTTTGGTTTCTTATTGACCGAAATTAAAAGGGGAAACTTTAGAGTTTATCTTCCAAAACAAACTGACAACATTAAAGAATGGGAACCCGACTTGAATTTTTTATTTGGGCCAAATACCGCTCAACTAAATGCACAAAATTCAAAATATAAAATAATATTAATAATAATAACCTTATAAAATTAAACATATAAGTATATTACAAACACGACAATATAATTCAACTCCAACTCAAATAAGAATTTCCGAAACATAATTAACTTAATGAATATAATTAGCAATAAATAAACGTTCTTAAAAACAGGGCTATTACACCCCTTCTACTAAATTTCGTAGTGAATCTCTATCAAGAGATGCACTAATTTTTAGATAATCGTCCACGAAATCCGCGGCTCCCCCGTACGCTAACAATCTTATAGCGGCAATGCATTTTAATAATGATGATGCACCAAGTTTACCCGCGGCATCTCGCCTTTGTTGGAAGAATAAATTTTGCAAAGTCAAGACTTCCACTATGCGAAGGAAGACATGTTATATGAAGTGCATTGTCAAATCATCACATGATTTCAATGTCTTTATATTGCACTATTAATGGACTGATATATGAAGTGAATTGTCAAATCATCACATGGTTTCAATGTCTTTATTATTCCAGTAATAATGGACTGATATATGAAGTGAATTGTCAAATCAATGTCTTCGTTATTGCAATAAGAAATACATTGAAAAGTAGGAAAGATATTAAATAACATTAAGCTTACTAAATGAGAATCAAAAAAATTACATTGGCAATAAAACCTTAACTAGATCTCTTTTAAGTTGTTGTTCTTCCTCATTTAAATCATTCCTTGCTGAAAGCACCTTGAATAACTCCAAGTTAATCTTCCTGTTTTTAGTTGCAATTTTCTCCCTTTCTAGCCGGACCATCTCATTGTTGCTTTTCTTTTCATGATTAATCCTTTGGATCTCGACTTGAAGTTCATTGTTTTTCTCCAAATTTAATTTTTGGACTTGATCCATCCAATCTTGAAAGGCTTTTGCAGGCATGTTCAAAACCTTTCCCTTGCCTTTATTTTTGGTGAATTTGTCGTTTGGAGTAGTTCGGTCTCCACTGCTTGGCGTATTTGGCTCACTTGAAGTGGAGTAGTTACCACCTTCATTGATCCTCCACCTCTTTGAGCTACTTTCTTGATTAGCTGTCTTCTTTTTGCAAGCTTTCACAGTATCTCCCATAGGCTTCCAGACATCACTATGCTTCAAATTTTCCCAATAATGAAGCTTATTGAAGTCTGTTTTATTATCCTTTTTGTAGATTGTAAATGCGGTTTTCATGACGTCATCATCAGACTCACCACCTTTCTGACGAGCCTCCGCACGAGCATATGCACCAACAAATTTGGATACTTCTGCATGTATTCTTTTCCATTGACTTTGTAATTGACCCAATTCTCTGTCAAATGGTAATATATTAGACTCCTTGAAACCTTCAACTCCTTCTTCCCAGCATTGATCTTTGTAATACGTAACTTCCTTAAACATTTCAGTAATTTTTGTCCAGAAGATAATTGCTGTTTGTTTAGTATTACTACATTTATCTTGGCTTACCGTTAGCCAAGCCATCACAAGAACTTCTTCAGATGGCATCCAGAATTTCCTCGACCCTTTATTTTCTCTGTTGTTGTCATCATCACGCTCAACTGATGCAGCTTGAGACCGATATGAACTACTAAGTTCGAAAATGACCCTTTACATTGTCACGTACTGTCGGAAATGTTGAGACATAGGAAATGATATTTCATATTGAGAATAACGATAATTCTCATTCGAATTGTACATATTTTCTTGTGAATGTGGAGCAAATTGGGAGTGAGAAGCTGTATTTGAGAAACTCATATTCTATTGGGGAAATTATTGGTTAAGTTGAGTAGGATAAATCATATTTCGTGAGTTGTATCCCATATGAAAATTTGGATCAATTTGCGAATTGAGATCAATTTGGGAACCAGGCGATTGAAAATTTGGATTAATGTGAGGCGGTTGAGGTCTTTTGAATTTTGGACGGTTTTTTTTCTACTGGTTTTGGGATCCATAACTAATTTTTATTAGGAGATAATTTATTTTTGTGGGGTGAATAAATGATGAAAGAAAACAAATATGACTTTCAATGACAAAATAAGCTAAAAAATAAGATGTGTAGAAATAACTCAATATTGGTCTCTATTTATATATAAAAAAAATATAGCTGTTGGTGTTTTTTTTGAAATTCTTTTTTGAAATTGACAATATGTCTATTGCAAAGATTTGCAACATTAATAATTCTGTGCAAATCTAGCCATTAGATTGGAGAAATATGGAAAGTTGGATATCTGTCATGTAATAGATGTGGGGCCCACTTCATTTTCACCCCTTCTCACCTTGTGCCATGTGGTGATGAACTCACCTTGGCCAACTTTATTTGAGACCATTGTGATGCACAGACCATCGTGCCTCTCTCCTCTTTTTTTTTCTCTCTCCTATTTCTTTAATGAATTTTATTACCTCTCTCCTCATGATCTACAAATTAGATCTACCATTGGTCACACTCTTAAAGATTGAATAAGTTAATAGGGGTAGTGAATAGCAAAAAGTCTAGAATCTAATCCAGTTTAGTCTAAACTTATTATCGGACTGGAAATTTTTTGGATCGGAGTCCGGTTCAATTTTTTGAGTCTAAAAAGTTCCCGGACTGGACTTTGACATAGAATTCAGTCCAAATATTGTGGTCTCTTAAGTTCAATTTAGTCCAAATTTTTTTAGCACACATAGAATTCAGTCCAAATTTTTTTGAAGCATATATACAATCCAATCCAAAATTTTTTTTAGCATATATATAATTCTGTTCAAAGTTACGCTTTTGAAACATAAATTTCAACCCTAAATAGTTGAATGTCTTATATATCATGGTACGCTATATTCACTCTTGTTACATAAATCTCCAATTCTAAATAGTCTAAAGTTGTCTTAGACAGGTTGTTGTGTGTGTGTGGACTATTGCAAATTGATGTTTAGATGTTGTATATTGTTAAGAAGCCTCTTTTATTATTGTAGGTTCTATTTTTCAATTTGCATGTTATTATAAAGGTGAAACTCTTTTGAAGTAGATGTTGTTACTTATATTGAATGGTGTTATTTTTTATTTTTATTTTAACTGGTACATCGGGTACTAGTGGAATCCCTATCTCAGGGACACCCACTAGGAACCTAAACTAGTGGAATCCCTATCTCACGGAGAAACCACTGGGAACTAAAGTACAAAAAAAGAAAATAAAATAAAAAAGCGAAAACCTAGAACTAGCTTCACAAGGAAGCAGACAACAAGCTTCACAAAAAGCTAATTACAAGATGTAAGTAGAACGCAAATTCTACCGTAGCATCTAGATCTAGTTCCTTATAGGAACAAACAAGGCTTCGTGAAGAAGCAGGCAGCCACCACTTAAGGGGTGATTCGAGGACGTCGGCCTAGGCAAGCCGTTGTCCGGGCGAAAATGAGAAGATCCGATGACGTACCACGAAACCACCAACCCGATTTGAGGCTATAGAAACCAATCTTCTAGGTGGTGACGAAGACGACGATGCCATGGGCAAGTGGGACCACCGACGAACGGAAACCCATGGATCAGAGCTGGGGGAGAAGGATGGTGACGGATCGAGAGAAAAATCAAGATTTTGGGGCGGAGAGAACTGGGCAGCTAGAGGCGGTGGAGAGTCTAAGATAAAGGTGGTGTAGGGGCGGTTAAAAGGCAAGAGAATTCTAGAGAGAAGGGAGAGCCCCTCTCTCTAGAATTACGCGTATATTGAATGGTGTTATTAGTTTATATATATATCTGTACTTCATTATGCTTCAAAAAATAATTTTTTTTCTACTTTCAATCATGAGAAAATAGTTTGAATCTAATTTGGGGGAAAAAATTCTGATATAATTTGAACTTGACTAGATTGGATTTGGACTAAAGAAATTATTTTTGGACTTGTTGAATTTGCCATATATAGTCCACAACACATGTGAGTATCCAGGCCAGGTCCTGGTCATTTTTTGGCCCGGGGAGGTATGATAAACAGGGGCCTTTTACTGTCCGAGACGGTATAATATATTCTACGTTTGTTGTACCCTCTACAACCTATGCTATCATTCTTATAAGATTCTGTTTTTTTTTTACAAAAATTTATTAAGGACACCCAATATTTGAAATGAACAATATTTGAGAAATTAGTACAACAATTAATACACATAAGACAACATGTAATTCCTATCAACTTTTCACTTCACATCTATACTAAGGTGTTGTTTGGTTGGAAGCTATTTCCCTTACATTATGGGTGTTGTGTTTGGTTGGAGGGAAATGGGAGAAGCATAGGAAATACAAATTCCAAGGAAAATAGAATTTCCCATGAAACATAGGAAATCACTCACCAAGCTCCCCCTTGGTGAGTAATTTCCTAGGGAATGCAATTTCCTATGGTGTCAACCAAACAATTTTGTCTAATTCCTAGGAAATTAACAAGGGAAAGAATTTCCCATGAAATGTAAATTGCCATGGGAAATTACTTCCCATGTGAACCAAACGAGGCCTAATTCAATTGAAAGTTGAACCCTAATAAACAATTCCACAAACAACCTGCCAACTTCCCATTTTAACCAAAAAAAAAACCTATGGAATCTCTCATATAAAAATATACGAAAAACAAATTCCACAAACACAAAGATAAAGCAGAAAGAATCCATCTCAAATATCAATGAACAAATACCTCAAATTTTACACTTCAAACAAAAACGTTATTAAAAATCTAAAAACACATAGAAAAATTTAACCAAAAAACACCACAAAAGTAAGAAAATAGAGCCTGCTAGCAAAAAAGTAAAACCCAATTTCTCCATTCTCTCTCTATTTTCTCGAAAACTTCCTTCCCTAGATCTTTCATACTCATTTGCATCTTCATCTTTCTTTCAGAATTTGAGGCATAATTTAGATTCTAAATTCGAAACTTCTCTCCTCTTTGTGGGTTTTGGGATTTTCATCTTTTTTTGTGGGTTTTCGATTTCGATTTCGGAATCGGATTCACTAAAGGGTGAAATTAAAGGAATCCGAAATCTCTCTTGTTTTTTTTTTTTGGAAAAACGTGTGTTAATGGAGAAATAAGGAAGGAATTATGAAGGGTTTGTGTTAGAGTCTCACAGGTGATTGAGATTTGATAAGGCCCAGAGAGGGAAGGAAACTCACTGCCAAAACCTATTATATGTGGTTCTAAACCTTTAGATTTTTTTTGCAAAAGTTGGGCCCCTTATCTCATTGGGCCCTGGGCAATCGTCCCTTCAAACACCCTTTAAGACCAGGCCTGTGAGTGTCCCACATTGATAAAAAAAGAGAGAGATGAGTTTACTTTATAAGGGAAAGGGTGACTCCTCTTATTGCCATATGGTTTTAAGGTGGATTATCTCTTCTTGTGACGTGGACTATCTCTTCTTGTGATAGGTGCGGCTCAGACCCATATTTAACATTTTATTAGAGTCAACGTCTCATATGGTTTTAAGGTGGAAGCTCCTTTGTATTTTAAAGTGGATTGGATTTGGATCTAGCAAATCAGTGTTTGGGGCTGGCTTATCCAAAGAGGAAGTAGATCATTAGCAATAAGGAGGTGAGATACCTTTACTTTCTTTACTGGGTGGTAAATAAGTTCCAAAGGTTGCTATTAGAGGCCTTTTCTATTTTTTGAGATAGGGGTTTGAGGTATAAATTGAAAATATATGGGAGAGAGGGGATTTCCTTTTGCCTTCCATATAATAGAAATCAATTTATCTTCTGTTAATTAGAATGGTTGTGGAGGTTGAGGATGGATATGCAACTCATGATCCTATAGTCCTTTTCGTGATCAATTCCATTTCAAAATTGAATCCCAATCGAGCCTATCGTAGTTTTTTTCAAGGTCAAATTTGATGGGTAAATAACTCCTATTCCCTATCATAATTAATTAACTAATTCTCTTTAAGGGATGAATTTCAGATGTTATAATATGATTGAGAGTAGTTTTTTTTATTAGGGAGAGAGCTATTTTTCTGGGAATAGAGTAGCGAGTTTAACCTAAGTCGAAGTCTCTTAATTGGACCGACGATTTCATATAGAATTTTCACCATATTTTTAAGTGTGTAAGTTTATCATTTACGAAATTTTCACCATATACCGCCAACAAATTATTTTTCACCATATACTCGATGTTTTCAAATTTCACCATATACCCCTCAATTTCTTGATAATTCACCATACGTCCTTAAAGATTAATAACTATAAACTTATTTGATCGTTTACTCCTAATTTCATTAGTAAACCTTAATTATCCCTATTTCACTCATTTACCTTAACAAATTAGCATGGAAACAACACTTAAGTTCAATGAAGAAGGAACAGAGTTATGGAGGAACAATGATAAAAGGATCATTTGTGGTGTTTCAATGGTGGTCAATTAAGGTTAACGACTCAAATATGGATTAATAAGGGTTAGGTCCTGAAATTAGGGGCTAATGACTAAAAAAAAGTTGACGGCAAATAGTCATTAAGGACTTATGGTGAATTTTGAATAAATTCAAGGGTATATGGTGAATTTTGAATAAATTCAAGGGTATATGGTGAATTTTAAAAAGTGCTTGGAATATATGGTGAATTAAAAAATTTATCGGGGATATGAAAAAAAAATCCATAAATTTTGAGAAGGTATTGTGTCAGACTCGTATGACACAATAAACTGGTCGGACGACATCAGGTAAACTTAATTTTTTTCAGTTAGTCTTAATTTTTTTTCAGTTAGTCTTAATTTTTTTCAGTTAGTCTTAATTTTTTTCCAGTTAGTCTTCATTTTTTTTCAGTTAGTCCTGAATTTTTTTCAGTTAGTCTTCATTTTTTTCAGTTAGTCTAAATGAAAGTAAGTTACCTCTAAATGAAAGTAACTTAGGTCTAAATGAAAGTAACTTAGGTCTAAATGAAAGCAAGTTAGGTCTAAATGAAAGTAACTTACTTCCAAATGAAAGTAAGTTACCTCTAAATGAAAGTAAGTTACCTCCAAATGAAAGTAACTTACCTCCAAATGAAAGTAAGTTGCCTCCAAATGAAAGTAACTTACCTCCAAATCAAAGCAACTTTCAGTTACTTATATTATCACCAAACACACCAAACAACCAAACAATCATTGCTTACGTACATAATATATCCCAACAACACTATCTTTAAGGATAAAGTTGTCAACTTTCTTTTGCAACGTTACCCAAGTTGCATCATGGATTTGATTGTAAAAAATGAAACTGTTTTTCATCTTGCGGTGAAGTAGAAGAGGAGGAGTAACTTTCTGTGATTGTGTTGGCGAATAATGATTTTCATGGGTGTATACCTGAGAGTTTGGTGCATATGTCAAATTTGAATGAGATTATAATGATGAATAATGGGTTTAGATCTTGTTTACCAAGTAATATGGCATTGTTGCAGAATTTGACAGTGTTCGATGTGAGTTTTAATGTGTTGATGGGGTCATTACCGGAATCTGTTGGACGGATTATGAGCTTGGAGCAGCGAGGACAATAATAGCAGCCATTAAAGGAGAGATGTGAGAGGAAGAAGGAGAAGAATCATTGGAGTTGAAGAAGAGAGGTGGAGCGAGAAATTTTAGTATTGGGTTGGGCTCGTCCGACCATAACTTATGGTCAAACGGTCTGACCCAATACTTTCACATAAATTTTATAGCAAATAGGTTTCTAGCTCTTCCCTCCTTAACTTTTGAAAGTAATATATTGGGTTGCACAAAATTCCGCAAATATATAAGCTAGTGTTTATGAAGATTCATTTTTGCAATATTTGTCCACATTAAAGGGCATGTACCTTTGGCGGGACAAGCCGGACCTTGGGAGATATAGGGTTAATTGAAAGTCTGCTTCTATTGGACAACGAATACGACCCCTCAACGAAATATAGATAGAAATTGGGTAAATGGGAAGATCATCAAGTCAAGGAAATTCAAATGGAAAACCAAGGACAAAGCTATGTCTTCTTTACGTTTTAGTGAATATATTCACCACGAAATGAAGCTCGAAGAACCCCCTCAGATTGCTAGGCCCACAAATGACCCTCGAATTACAAGAAGGCCCTCAAATGACCCTAACACATCCCTAGATTGTATGGAGTGATGTATGCTCAAACTGACAACTCCCGCAAAAAACGTTTATCCCATGGATGTACTTGGATGTAGAATTCGGATGGTCCTTGGGGGGCACTCTTCTAGATCCTAAGTCATTTAAATAATACCCCTCAGAGCATGTACAATGGTTGGTGTCTCTCGAACTAGCTCTCCACACTCTCTCTCCTATTCTCTCTCTTCAAGCTACTCTCAAGAGTCATGTCTAAAAACACCCAACAACAATAAAACTCTTTAAATAGCTCTCCATTCAACTTTTCATTATTTTGTGGTCTCCATGTCAATAAATAAACCTCATTTCATATTATGATCAAAGTTATATAAATAAAGTTATTCATGTAAATTAAATATAATTACAAATTAATGTTTTTCATAATTTATGCAATGTAGAAATTTTAAAAAACAATATTAATTATGAGTGCTAATATTTATTTTCATAAATTTGATATGGAATGAAGAATTAACCTACAACATGAGAAACTAATTTTTAAATATCCAATATTAGGCTCATTTTATTGATAAAGGAAAATTATAATTGTTGGCATAGTAATTATTACCATCTTTTTTTTTAATTTTTATAAAAAAATCATTAAATGGTTGCATGAAGAAAATAGAATTTAAGTAATTACAATAAGAAGTGGGTCCTACACATTGGAGAGCCATCTCTCCATCAACCCAAATGGTATCTCCCCCAAGAGCCACTTTGCAAAGTGTCTCCATGGAGAGACACCCAAGACACACTCAAGAGCCCCATTGTTGGATAAGAGGTAGCTCTCCATTTTCTCTCTCCTTGAAAAGCTAGTTGGAGAGCTAGTTGGAGAGCCCCATTGTACATACTCTCATGAAGCAATTTCAGCGCGTAGAATTCGGATAGCTAACACTCACATGCATGCTCTCACATGCTCCAAATAATACTTTGGGCAACCCTCGAATATTACCTACTTATCTCCAAGAATTATCTGTCATTGTTTTTGTTTCAACTAATTTGGACTGAATGGTGTAAGAGGGTGTTTGGTATGAATTTTTTTTTATGTTGGAAACGGATTCAAGTAAGTGTTTCCATTTCTAGTTGTTTGATATGAGTTAGAGCATCAACATTCATTAACATCCCCATAATTTCTCTCTCTTCATCTCATTTGTCCACATCACTTTCCACTAACTTTATCACCTACCCTTCCCATTTCACAATTCCACACCTCCATTCATTAACCTCCCCATTTACCTTCTCTCTCCTACTTTTCCATACCCCACCTCCTTTTCTCTCTCCTACTTTTCATACCCTACCAATATTAATAAAATAATTTGATTCATCACATTAATTTTAGATAATTTTAATTAAATCAGAATATGGTAATTATAATTAAATAATTGCCTTATAATTAATCGGATTAAATAATTTTGTTGATATCTATTCCTATAATTAGGATGATTGGGATCCATAATTATCAAATAAGATTTATAAAATACTTAATGAAAATTATGGATTTTTTTGAGTGTTGAAAATATAACAAGATTGGTTTCAATTTATAGGGGATAAAAAAATATGACCATTGGTATAATTATTTTTTTTTATTCATTATATATAAAAAGTTATGACATTTTTAATAAACGGTAATATTACCATTGTAAAAGTTAAAGCAGCAACACATGACGAGTTGTGGTTGGTTGAGGCATTGGTGTTGCAACGTGTGACACTTAGCGTGATTTGGTTGGCGGGCTGATTTTTTTTTTGCAATTATACAAAATGTTGGAATTGCACCTTCACGTGGGATTCTCCCCATTTCTCTTGCACATGGCAGCACACCATAGGCCATCATTATTGGATGGTTACCTATTTATTGGTGTTCCCCATTTTTTTTTCATTATGAGTGACATAGCTCCATTGGTGGGAGGGTTCTTATTTTCTAATTTTTACAAATGGGGAACCCCAATGTAGGTGCTCTAAGTAACAAAAACTGTTTCCAAAGGATAACACAATCCTCCCATTTGTTATCCTTGTTAAACTAATAGAAACAAAATCCATTCCCTTCCTGAATCATAATTTTCTCATATTATTTCCATTCCACCATTATACCAAACATAAAATAAAGGTAAGGCTTATCATTACCCTTTTCCCTTCTTATTAAAATACTTTCATTCCATTTACACTATTTATACTAAAAGCCCTTAAAAGTTTTTTTTATTATCATTTATATAATTCAAGCCATCAAGATTCTTCATTAGAAATAAAAAAGAACCTATATGAAAAGATATTCACAACTAGACTGACGGACTAATTTATGGTGCAGGATGTAAGATTGTGATCAATTCACCTCATTCTTTTTTGTTGTTTTGTTGAAGGGGAATTCAACTGTTTCTTAATTCTTACTGAACGACTTATCAAGGTCGTGTGAATTATGTGGGGGGTAAGTATGATTAGCATGTCGCCAAAAATAAAAGTACAATGATTATCGGATGAGAAGTCTACCTTACGTATCAGACATAATCACATAAGGCGCATTGTAGCCTTTACGCTTAGGTGAGACTATCATTGCTCGAATGCTCGGAAAAGAACTACCTTTATTCTTTCCCCTAATAATTACATCATCTGTTCTAAAATCAATGCAACATTTGTTATTAGCATGAAAATTTACAAAAGGGTTGAAAGTAGAGTATTGTGTTAATATTTATATTAAAGTAAGAAGGAAAAGTGGTATCTCATTGGAGTAGCACCCGAATTCTAGGACATTGTCGGGTTAAAATCCTCATCGCAACAAGATATTGGGACATTTACTTATGGGTTGTTTAGGAGTTAAGGTTACAACAGAGTACTGAACTTTACCCTTTGTTTCAGTTTGGATACTCAATTTTGAAATGTTCCAGTTTGGGTACTCAAAATGGATGTCTGTTACTCTTAGGTACTCAAGTTTGCAAAGTACCGTTATCACTCCGAAAAATAAAAGAAAAATGTGACGTGACATTAATTAAAAAGAAAAAGGTGACATATCATTAATTATAAAAATTCCAAACTTTTTTCTCTCACCTCTAATTCCTCTCCTTGATGTAACCCTACTCATCACTCACCCTCAGTTCGTCTCCCTCTTCTCTATCCTTGACCCAACCACCACCCTCCTCCTCATCAACCCCAATCACTACCCATCACCCTCAATCTCTCTCCTCCTTCGAGCCTTATGATTAATCGCCGCCACAAATCTGTTTTTCGATCTCACGAACTCCAACCAATTATGTTGACCACGAACAACAACGAATTGCCACTAGATCTCTAAACCAATTTGTTTTTCTTTATTAAGTTCGTTCATACTTCTCTGATATGGTTGCGATTACAGAACAACTTTCACGGGCAGTGCAAATGGTTTGCGGCCGTTGTGGCCTACTTATCTTGGTCATGTAAGCTCCACTGCTCTAAAACCTTTACAATGTAGTCGCGATGCGCTACGGCCTAGATCTAAGACCGTATTAACTACTGAATCTAGTTCTTAGATCCTGATGACAAATTTGTTACTTGTGCCTCACCAACCCTTTTCACCCTCTCCTCCCACAAAATACATAAATAATAATAAAAAAATAAGCAGAGGAAGAGTGCAGAAAAAGACCTCCTTGAACTAGCTGATCACTAACTAAAAGAGGGATAAATTTTTAGATTTTTTTGCGAACATCAAATAAAAAAGGGAGGGAAAACACTTCTTTGCATTGATATTCTTAACATGAAATAGAAAAATTCTAAGCTGCACCACTAAAGGTATACCCCCATGATTTTAAAAAAGCTAAGAGATGTAATGTTTCTCTTTTCAATATGGGCTACTTTGGATTGTAATTTATGTGGTTTCAAAAGGAATATAAGTTCGTTCATAAATTTGCGTTGGGTATGTTAATTTTCTTTGGGTTCATTATTTTGTTGATGTTAATTTCCTTCGGGTTGTGAATGACGTTTTTGTTCAGGTTCATACCTAGCATTTACTGATCTTTGTTAATTTTATTTGGTTTTGTGCTGATGTTAATCTCCTCTAGGTTGTGAATGATAGGAGATTAAACATGGGAGGAGAGAGAATAGATAGGAGAGGAATTTGAGGAGAGAGAAAAAAGTTTGAACTTTTTATAATTAATGTCACGTCACGTTTTTCTTTTATTTTTGCGGCTGATAACGATACTTTGC